>NW_028257139.1:4200000-4441510 GCF_035046125.1 Drosophila serrata | reverse complement strand
ATTTGAATTGACCAATTAGAGAGAGGTTCTTCACATCTCCCTCTTTTAAGATCCGTTATTTTAGGACATTTGTATCAGCGGATCAGCTGCTTGTGGAACATTCTGTTTGCCTGGTACATAAAGACACGAGTTGAATAGCGAATTTCGACAATTCAGCTACGTGTGTTGTTGGATTTGTTGTTATTTCTTACAAATATGGGCTGTAGTCAGACTAATTCAGCAATTGGTTTAACCAGGCAAACAGAAACAGATGGCAGTGACCCAGCAGCACAACAGCACGAGCTGTTTATAACGGATCTTTTCCAGAACCTAATGGCCGCTCTTTGTTTACGTTTGAATTGACCAATCAGAGACGTTCCCCTCTTTAAAGATCCGTTACATCAGGACTTTTTAATGGCGCCCTTTTTTTACATTTGAATTTAACCTAATGGCCGCTCTTTGTTTACGTTTCAACTGACCAATCAGAGAGGTTCTTCACGTTACTCTCTTTTAAGATCCGTTATTTTAGAACTTTTTAATCAGCTGAATAGCTGCTTGCGGAGCTTTCTGTTTGCCTGGTACACAAAACCAAGAAATTAAGAAATTTGTATGGAGAATTCGCCAAATTTTTTTGCTCGAGATGTAACGAAAACTTTGAACACTATTTTCAAGGGTTTTCAAATATCTGATAAGCTTCAAAGTTTGCATACTGTTCAAGGACCGGTGACAATGCAATAATTTGAAAAACATTTTTCATTATCCTGATTAGGATCGTCAGGATTGATAAATTCTTTTCTAGATCCTCCGTAAAGGAGTAAGAGAGACAGAAGCTTGTAACGATGAGAAGGAAGCATTTCCGACCCTACAAACCATATATATTCTTGATCAGCATCAAGAGCTAAGTCGATCTAGACATGTCCGGTCGAAAAATAAAATTTGGAAATTTTTTCGAAAATTGAAAATTTTATAAGGGGTTACATCATTAAAATTGTCAAAATTTGACAAAAAATTGAAGTTGTTAAATTTGAAAACTGAGTGTGCAGATTTGTTAACCAATTACAAATTAGCATAGAACAGCTTTCCGAATTGAAATTAATGATTTTTTGGATTAGTTATGAGTTTTTTAAGACTATGATTTTTTGACAAAATTGTCTGTTTTTATACCCTTCTGTCAGGTTTTATAATTTTAGTCAAAAATTAACAATAGCATCAAAAAACGCAGTATGCAGATTTAATAGTGCAATAAAAACTAGCACAGAAAAGCTTTCCGAAATAAAATTAATGCAATTTCGGCTTAATTATGATGTCCGAAAAACGTAGATTTTTTAACAAAATTGTCTGTTTTTATACCTTTTTTGCGGGGTATAATGTAAGTCAGAAGCTTGTTACGCTGTGAAGGAATCATTTCCGACCCTACAAACCATATATATTATTGATCAGCATCAAGAGCTGAATCGATCTAGCCATGTCCCGTCGAAAAATAAAATTTGGAAATTTTTTCGAAAATTGAAAATTTTATAAGGGGTTACATCATTAAAATTGTCAAAATTTGACAAAAAATTGAAGTTGTTAAATTTGAAAACTGAGTATGCAGATTTGTTAACCAATTATAAATTAGCATAGAACAGCTTTCCGAATTGAAATTAATGATTTTTTGGATTAGTTATGCGTTTTTTAAGACTATGATTTTTTGACAAAATTGTCAGTTTTTATACCTTTTTTGCGGGGTATAATGTAAGTCAGAAGCTTGTTACGCTGTGAAGGAATCATTTTCGACCCTACAAACCATATATATTCTTGATCAGCATCAAAAGCTGAATCGATCTAGCCATGTCCGGTTGAAAAATACATTTTTAACATTTATTCGAAAATTGAAAATTTTATAAGGGGTTACATCATTAAAATTGTCAAAATTTGACAATAAAATTAATTTTTTAAATTTGAAAACTGAGTATGCAGATTTGTTAATCTATTAAAAACTATCATAGAACAGCTTTTCAAATTCAAAGTAATGCATTTTTGACTTAGCTATGAGCTTTTCAAACTTTGATACAGCGAAGAAATCCTCATATAAAAATACCTATAAATATTGATTGCGAATAATTTAAGCTCTGTTATATTCAATTTCCGATATGATTGTATAATTCAACGACAAACTTCAAGGGTAAGTAAACTTCGGCTTTTAGAAGTTTGATTCTTTTCTTGTTTGAGTTACATTTTAAATATTTAACTGGCAATACATGTTGTAGTTGCCACTTTTGGTTGCATAAGGTGGCAGCACTGAGTGGATGTCAGCGCGTCGTGGTGAATGGACAAGTAAACAAGCAAACAACAAATTACAAATACTCAATAAATAAATCGAACAAACTATAATTACTAACTACATAATGGCCGATAAACAATCTAATGGTGAAGCCCCCAAGTCCGTTCTAGTGACAGCAGCTGCCAAAAAGGCAATGCCCGAAACGCTTAACACAGCTTCAGCTGGCGCCGCCGAGGAAAAGCCGGAAAACCAGGACAAGGCGCTGGCGCAGCCCACCGCTTACAGCATGCGACCAGCCTTTGGCGAGATGTTTCCCCTGCCCACCATAAAGCACATCATGAACACCGTGATGGCCGAGAGACTCAAGGGTAAGCTCAGTGAAAAAATCGAAGAAGCGAAGACCCCACAGACCGGTTGCTAAGCTACTAAACTCAACTAATGCCTCTCAAATGCAGACAAAACCTATGACAAGGACGTCGCCAGGACATGGACGAGTGAGATAGCCGATGCGGTGAACCAGCAGATAGCCACCAGTGCCAAGGTGAAGCGCTACAAGCATGTGGTTCAGGTGATGCTCGGCCAGGAGTTGGGTGCCGGTGCCACCTACAATTCGCGCTGCTGCTGGGACTGCGACTGTGATACCTCAGTGTCCGAGGTCTTTAGCAACACGAGTCTCTTCTGCGTGTGCACCGTGTTTGGCACTTACCAGTACTAGGACATATCTACTTTCCGGGGGAACTGATTAGGCTAAGGACAACCTCATTATATATTTATTTGCAAAAGGGTGAGCTTATAATAACAAATATATTTACATCTGCAAACTATGAGTACTAACTAACTGTCGGAAGCACAGAAAGGCATCCCATCACTTTCGTAGCGACCTTGCCTCGTCGTGCTTCATTGGATGCGCACGTTCAGCGGATTCAGTATGCGGCCCGACATCACAGCCACGTCCAGGTCGCGATCGATGATGAAAAACAGAAACGGATGGTTTACGGAGATCTGAATGGGCTTCGTTTGGGCGCCGTAGTTGCCTAGGGAGGGAGCGAAAGGAAGTGTTTATTGCACCTTTGTCTTTGTCTGATGTTGCACAGCAGCAGTAACAGGTGGGGCAATATAAAGATGCGCGTTGCGGCCCACTGCCTTCGTTGGAGGTGCGCTGCTGCAATGCGAGATACTTACGCTTCAGCTGATTGATGGGATGCGTACGGATGGTGACGTCTATGGATTGCTCAATGTGCCGCACATAGACGCCCTTCTCATCAGTCATGGGTCGAAAATCGGCGCGGTTCGGCTCGAAGACGTCACAGCTGCAATGAAAGTAAAAGTGAGCCCGGGAGCGTCTAGCAGCTAGCACCTGAGTCGCCAACAATCATCTTACATGCCCATCTGCATCGCAACGATAAAATAAAAGAAAAGCAATAAAGACACAACGCTAAAGTGTAATCCGCTGATGCAAACTCACATTCTGCAGGTCGTTGGTGAGAAACATGGTCCCGTGGAGCTTGAAGTCGGGTATAATGGCCTGTACCCAACGCGGCTTCAGCTGCTTACGCATCAGCCGGAGGGTGGGACCCAGCTTGAGGGAGGCGGCAGCGGCCACGATGTCCGTGTGGTAGTCGGGCAGGAGGATCATCAGGTTGTACTCGGGCGTGTCCAGCTCCAGTTCCAGAACGCTCATCTTGAGGTGCTCAAAATACTTGTAGTACAACACTGCGTTGTAGACTTTGAAGGTGGTGTGCACCACCTGCTGGTTGCCCAGGTAGAACACATGGCTAATCACATCTGTATTGTAGTTTGACTTCCCCTCGGCGGCCTCCGCCACATAGTGCGGCTCAAAGTCGTTGGTAATGGGAGCAAAGGGGGCCGGCACAGGCGGTGGAAAATGCAGCGGATGGTGTGGAACGTGCGTGTGCGGATTAAACAGCGTGAGGAAGAGATTCGCATCCAGTTCCTTGTAGGGAGGCGGCAGGGCGTGGCGTTTTTGTCGCGCCGCCTTGGCCTTGCGAGTCTGCGTCATATTCGCTGCCTGGGAAGGAGCTGAAATGGAAATTACCTGACGCAAGGGCGATGGCTTTCGCTCCGCCACCTGACGGGCCATCATAGGCATGGCCATTGTCCGGGCACTGGGCAGGTAAATGGGCTTGGGAGTGATTGGATTCGAGTGCTTCAACGGTGCCTGGAGCTTGCTGGTGGGCAACCGGGAAACTCGTGCCTTCTGGATGCGCAGCAAAGGCTCAGCATCCTCTTCGGCCACAAAGGCGGACACCAGTTCGGCTGCCTCATCTTCGGCAGCGGGTTCTGCTGCCTCCTCTTCCGAGGCAGCCGGTGCTTCGGTAGTGGCCTCTGTCTCTGCTGGAGCCTCTGTCGTTGTGGCTGGTGCCTCCGTTGTCGTAGTTTCTGCCACCTCTGTGGTTGTCGTGGCTAGCGCCTCTGTTGTGGCTTCTGCGTCCTTTAATGTGGTGGTTTCAGTTTCCATATCCCCGGTCGTGGAATTGCTGGCCATCGTGGTATTGACCACCTCGGCGTCTGAGGTCAAGTTGGCCCGTGTTGCGGATAGCATATCGACACTCAGATCGTATCCGTAGAACATGAGAACTGTTTCAAAGTCCCTTAAGACCGTCACATTTCCCTTGTTTAAGCTGAGTCCTTTGAGAGGATTATCGGAGCCAAAGAAATAGGTCTGGAATATATATATTTTTGATTCGTTATTTTTTATTTTTGTACAATTTTTGTACAATTCTAAAAAGAAAGCTAGGAGGAAACCTGTCTCATGAGATATTAATTGAATTATCTACGGTATACTTTACTGAACCATCACTACAAACTAGCAAAAATCAATGATAAGGTTTATGTAAGGACCTTAAAATGCATTATGCATATATCTGAATTGCAGGCTATAACTTAAAGTTAAGAGCTTAAAAATCGTTAAAAAGAAATTGAAAACACTATCTATTGCAAATTTAAAAGCTTCAAGGAGTCTTAATCCTTCTAGTCGTAGACAAAGATTTTGTAATGCATAGCATTCTTAGACTTTCTCTCGTGATAGACCTTCGATAAGCGCTATTAATTCGGCTTCCTATATAGCTAAATCCCTACTAAAACCCATAGTAAGTACATAATGATTGCCAATTAAAAAATCTATTCACTCGAACAATTGCCTTTGCTCGCTTTTTTGGAAGATTATTTAAAGCGGAGGTCGACGAACTATTGAAACCCGATTAGAGATCGATCGAGCATTGAGTGGCTATAGGCCTGGGGCGACTATTTGTTTGTCAGTGTACACGCAAATTCCGTTTGTTTAAACTCTGTTCTTTATCAATGACCACTTGGCCTCTCGACAGTCTGCACACCGCACTCCTCGCCCTTTCCACTCCCGATGAGTGCCTAGCCAGGCATGTAAATGTGTGTTTTTAGATGGGTTATTTTTTTCGAGTGGTGGCCTCCCGCTGGCTGTGGGTTAAGTTCATCGGTGCCACATTGGCCCATTTTTTTTCTCGCCCACCCCCCTCCAACTCACCCGTAGTCGTCGGTGGATGTCGCGGTATCCCACCCGGATGACGTCACGATTGTTGGGCAACTGCAGCACATTTCGTAGCTCTCCAGCACTATTGCCAGCGGATCCCTCATAAAGGGCCACCAGGACACTGACCAGGGCAGTGGGCGAGAAGGCAAAGTTGTTGCGATTTAGGATGGAGTGGTAGTGAAGCAGGCGATGGGTCAGGTCATTGGTTAGATCGACCATCACCTCGGCGGGTGTTAGCTCCTTGGTGGCCAGTACCTGGGGAGGCAGGTGCTCCAGTGGCGTCAGAGGTGGCGGTGGGAAATGGGGATGTGGGAAGCCACTGGCTCGAAACTCCTCGTGGTCAATCTGTATATAGTGGGCATCCACCTGGATGAGTTGGATGAGCAGAACGGCCAGCCAGGCACACGGTGGCAGCAGCAAGCGAGCCATGACAGTGCAGGGCGACCTTGCTCTGGCAACGAACTGATTGATAGGAGCACTTAGCACTCTGATTGTCGCGTTCGCGGCTTTTTAGCAACAAAATTGGCAATCTCTATCCGCGTCCATAAATTGCACTGTGTCCATTATTTTCCACTTGTTTTTATTTATATCTTTTTTGTTGTGCCCCAACCCCAAATAAATTTGCACTCAAGGTGATGACTATTCCGAAATTTGTCAACCGTCAAGCGGCTCGCGTTTTTCCACACATTTCCCGATGCAATGGATAACGTATAGTTTTGAACTATTTCGGGTCCGCTCCGGATTTCGAACTGATTCGCGTGATTGCTGCTGCCAAACTGAAGTTGGACCGAGTTCGGCGGTGTGCTAAAATACGATATCCGATCGATGGATGTGGGATCGGCGGCTCGTCTCATCGAGCTCGGCTCCATGGCACTAGCCAGTCGATGTGTGGGCAATGGGGATTTGTAACAAGACATAAGAGAGTTAGGGGTTTAATTGCTGGAATAATAAAAATATTATTGGAATTCGCAGCTCCTCATGATGTTAATATTCGGTGTACAAATTAACAAGCCGACCAAGAATCAGAATATACTTCGCCTCAAAAAATTACGTATACGTCAGGTCCTAAAAATGCGAGTTTTGGATATACTTTGAAGTGCTGTCACTCAAATAATATTTTTAACACGTTGTTTTACTTATCAAAGTTTAAGTTTTACCAATGTTTAAAAAACTCATAACTAAGCTAAAAATGCATTAATTTTTATGAGGAAAGCGGTTTTGTGCTAGTTTTTATTAGGGAAATAAATCGGCATACTCAGTTTAAGATTATACAAAATTCAATTTTTTGTCAAATTTTGACAATTTTAATGATGTATAAAATTTGCAATTTTCGAAAAAATTTCAAAAATGTATTCTTCGACCGGACATGGCTAGATCGATTCAGCTCTTGATGCTGATCAAGAATATATATGGTTTGTAGGGTCGGAAATGATTTCTTCACAGCGTAACAAGCTTCTGACTTACATTATACCCCGCAAAAAAGGTATAAAAACAGACAATTTTGTTAAAAAATCTACGTTTTTCGGACATCATAATTAAGCCGAAATTGCATTAATTTTATTTCGGAAAGCTTTTCTGTGCTAGTTTTTACTGCACTATTAAATCTGCATACTGCGTTTGTTGATGCTATTGTTAGTTTTTGACTAAAATTATAAAACCTAGACATAAGGTATAAAAACAGGCAATATTGTCAAAATTTCATAGTTTTAAAAACGCATAACTTAGCCAAAAAATCATTAATTTCAATTCGGAAAGTTGTTCTATGCTAATTTGTAATAGGTTAACAAATCTGCATACTCAGTTTTCAAATGTGACAACTTCAATTTTTTGTTTCAAATTTTGACAATTTTAATGATGTAACCCCTTATAAAATTTTCAATTTTCGAAAAAATTTCAAAAATTTATTTTTCGACCGGACATGGCTAGATCGACTTAGCTATTTATGCTGATCAAGAATGTATATGGTTTGTAGGGTCGGAAATGACTCTTTCATATCGTTACATGCTTTGGACTACTATATAATACCCTGCAAGAGCATACAAAAATTTAGAAAATGAAGAAAAGCAACACCTAATTTTAGTTTCAAAGGTAATGATGATAGAGATAGCGATGAATCTTGGATGGGTAAGTATTCATAAGGAATCGCATACAAAGAGTTCCGAATCAAGATTCAATAACTAATAGAATAATAAATCGATGAAGGTGGGCCTTAATGAATTAATTTCATGCAACAAGTATTCCCAATAGGTGAGATGTAGCTAATGATATCTGTGGTAATGGAAATGACAGGCCTCAACACTTCAGTTTAAGGCTATTCCCGACTACACCTCAGTTACTTTGATGAAAGAGAGTTGAAAGGTCATGCCGACGCTGACCCGCCTTATCCACCTTGGCCTGGGCTTCTTTTGCACCCTAAATGGTATTGTCGCCTTCAACATGGACTTTCGCTCGGGTCAACTTCGCTGGTCCCGGGGCCTGGGCATCTACCGGATTGTGCACAACCTCTTGGTCCTTGTTCTGACATCGTTTTTGCTGCTTGACTTTTGGAATAAGTTCTTTAACGAAATCAGTAGCTACATACAGATGACAATAAACTTCTTTACCTATTTCTTAATGGTCTATCTCACGGTGATTAGCTGCGCGGACTGTTCCTTTCGTTGCCAAGGAAGAATATACAGAACCCTGTGTAAGTTGCAGCGCCAGGATGAGCTAAGCAGGCGCAGAGGATACACAGTTTCGAAGAACAAAGAGCGATTCTTGGATTGCTTGCTCCTCCTCCTCATCGCCATGTTAACCCTTCGGGTGGGCATTCATGTGGCCCTTAACGTTCTCCACTCCAGGATGGGATTCAGTCCGTGCTACTGCTTCATGTCCGAGTGCATGATCTTTGCCATGAACAGCTTGGCCTTTATCATTCTTACTGAGATCTGCCGGTGCTGGTGGCGCATGGAGTCGGGGCTAAAGAAAATTCTCCTTGACCCCCAGCCAAGATCTGTCGCCCACCGACTGTGCCAGATTCGAAAGCTGGACGAAATGTCTCAGTCCCTCATCGACCTAACCGCGGAGGTGTGTGGCATCTTCAAGTTCGTGTTCCTATGGTATTTGCTTCGGAATCTTTGGAGCGGCATTGTGGTGGGTTACCTGATCATCAGCATATTTCTGGGACATGGTGACTCTGACGTGGCGTTCATGTATTTTGTGCTGGCCTTTGTCACCTGCATCCAACCGTTGATGTTCTCGTTGCTGATGAACTCTGTGACCCACACAACCGGGTCCCTCCTCGAAGCAGCCAAGCAGATAGTGCGAACATCCTACAGCCAAGAAGCTCAGGTGGATCGAAGGGTGAGTTCTTTGGTATTCTTAGACCCTAATGGATTGAAGCTAGAACTACTTGCAGATGGAATGGTTTTCGCTACAACTTGCCAGGCAGCACACAAACATCACGGTTTTCGGAACATTTCGCATGAACCGATCCCTGGCTTTCCGGAGCTCCTCTGTGATCCTTCTACATGTCCTTTATATGGTCCAAAGCGACTACTCAACGATGTTTAAATGAGGCTTTAATCCCAGAACCTTGTATTCATATTCCACTAATAAAAACACCAATAGTTAGTTTTGAAAGTATCATCTTGCTCTTGTCTTTTCTGTTTTTATTTTTATTTTATTATAGAATTTTTATCTTGTTCTGCTTAGTTCATACAATTAGTTGTTTATCGTTTACGTTTACGTTTTGTTTTGTTTTTGCTTTTGTTTTTTTTGTTTCCATTCTGATTTCTAGTTACTGTTTAAAATCAACATTCATAAACACGTCCATTGAAATGATCTGATGGAGCTCAGCTTGTATATTTTCAATCGCTTAAAATAGTGTGGAAAATGATTTACCTTGTGGGATTTCTTATAGCGAGAATGTTGTTAGAGTTATTAATAATGCTTCGGTGTGAGGTGAGTTGGTGAGCTGAGTGGGTGAGGTTTACGTACACTTGCGGATGGGGGAGTTCCGCGTCCAGAGGCCTGATGCAGCAGGTGCTCTCACCAGACTGGTTAATGATTGATCTGGAGACGGAGTCAATGGCGGGACGGGGATGTGGACGTGAAGCATAATAAGCAACCGAAGCAACCGAGCACCAAAGTATCTCTATCTCTCTAACTGCTGTGATTGGTAGCTGCTGATCTGATCTGTACATCGGGTGTAAATATACAAATATGCCGTTTTGCCAGTGTATATATAAAGACGCAAAATATATAAATATATATATATATTTGTGATCTGTAGTATTGTGTGTGAGTGTGTTTTTTGTTTCCCTTTGCTCCTCTATTTTTTTCGGTTTGTTTGTTTGTTTGTCTAAAAATGTTTGCGCTTAAAACGTTCTCCTTTAGTTTCTGCACAATTTGCTTTGCAAAAAATATAGTGCGTCCGAGCAGGGACACAGGACATGGCAGGATGTCCTGTGTCCCTGTGCGGACTCTCTCTCTCTCTCTGTCTTTCTCTGTATCTCATTCAGTTTCGTAGGTACTCGATTCTCACCAATGTTCAATTGAAGTGTTAAACATCTCTGCTGCTGCTGCTGCTGCACTATATAGGTATATGTGGGTGCAAGTGGGCTAAGTTAAGAATTAGTAGTATTAGTAGTAATTAGTAGTAGTAGGGGTCACTAGTGATTGAGTTGGGTTTCTGGGTTCTGGGTCCTCGAGTTTTCTCTACTGCTATCTTACGCAAGTTTCGGCGTGGACCAAGCACAACAGTGCGTATGAGTAATGTGTCTGCGGGGGGCTCTTGTGAACAATCATTGCCATTTGTCAGAAGGGAGTAGATCGTCCTCGTTCGCTATTCGTAATTCGGTTAGATATATGTATGCATATGGTTATATAAGTACTGGTATTTAAATATATACTGTATACATGGATAATATATGCTTTATAGAGCTGCTGCTGCTGCTGCTGTTTCTGCTTTTTAACATGGAATATACACGACACTTAGTTGCTGGTTATTTATTTGGTTTTATATGGTTTCTCCTGGCTCTATCTTCATCTCTTCACATTTCATTCGTATTCGTATTCGTATTGATTCTCGTTTTCGTTTTCTTTTTGTTTTTATTTTTTATTTTTATTTGTATTTTTGTTTTTGTTTGGAAATGCAAAACTCAGTTACGCTAGCTCGTAATCGTATTCGTAATCTTAATATTATCCGTGTCTCTGTGTATGGTGTGTGTGGTGTGTGTTTGGTGTGCCTTGTGTGTATTTTCTGCTTTACTTTCACCTGCTCCAGGCCTACGCCCCTAGCCCTGGTGGGCGTGGCGGCAATGGAGTGCCGCCAGCCACCTGTGCCGCCTTTTGTACCTTTGTATTATGGTGATCATCCGCGGCTGCGTCGGTCCAAGGACCTGAACCGCCGCTGCCGCTGCCTTTAAAGTATGCTCTATCCTAACTTTGCAAGCAGAACCGAGTTGTAAGTACACAGTGGGGGTGATAAACGTACTTAAAGGTATTTTATATTGTATCTTTTCTCAACAGCAAACAAGTCAACAATTTGGGTAAACAGAAACAAGGATGAGGAGGGCGTGTCGTCAACTCAACTGGGGCTGGGGGAATCTCACAATCTGTATCCGATAGGGTACGCTGTATATATCTATATAGATGTGGACACAACAACAAGTAATTATCATAGATTTGTTTTTTTTTCAGTATCAGTATTATTCATCGCTTACGAACTACACATAAAAACACGAAGAGTTCAAGGTTCAAGGACGAAGATGAATATGAGAGTGCGCGTGTGCCTGGGGGGGGGATGGGGTTGGTTGCCCCTAATGCTAGACATACAAGTTCAAGTACAAATACTAATACAAACGTGGTGGGAACGGGGGTAGGTTAGTGGGAGCGTCTAAATTTAATCAAGTCGAGCCGCAAGTCAATTCAATCATTCAAAGTATTCTCTCATATCGCCTAGATCCTAATAAAGTTCTCTCGGCTGTCAACTAAACCGATTATTGTTAATGTTACATATTAATTGTTAATCGTTAATTGTTAATTTTTAATCATTAATCGTTAATTTTTAATTGTTAGGTTTTTTCTTTTTTAATTTTAAATTTTTAGGATTTCCTCGAAATTTCTGTTAACCGAATTTCCTGGGTCTCGATCGCCCCAGAACAAAAAGTCTTTGTTTTCGAAAATCAGGATTTTGCTTTCATTTTAGCCAATTTTGAAGACATCTAGTGGTTTCAGTTAGCCAGCCAATCAATTAATCAATCAATGCAAAATAATTGAATACAATTTCGGCCGAAGTTCTCATCGCAGCAGTATCAAAACAATTGTCCTTTGCCAATTATCATAAATTTAAATATGTAAAAAAGTTACAACAACTCTTGGGTAGAAAAACTTATGTAGAACCTATTATTGAAACGATGCCCTATGCAAGATGATTTCACAATTACTGATTCCCGTGATTCATCATTCTCGCTTCGTATGTTAAATATTTTGTTTTTGTTTTTTGTTTGAAGTATCAGTCAGTTTACAAGAATGGCGAATGTGTGCGATGCATGAGAGAGGTGACACTATCCCTTAAAGTACAAAAGGATACTTGATTGTATAAACAGCGTATTGCTTTCATTAAATTTTATTCTGTGAGTGTGTGAGTTTTCTAGGCAGATTGAATGAATCGAGCAGAAAGGCGTGAGAGCTGCAAAAATATTGAATCGAGATTGATAACCTCGATTCCTTTGCAGCTCCTTGGACTTGGATGATGGATGCTTCGTTGCTGGCAGTGTAGAGCGCTTTGTTCTTTCATATTCTAACAACTACTTTCGTTCTACTCTATCCTTTAGGGATCCTACATCCCAGATAGCAGCTTCGATCCATATCATCATCGCCAATCGTTGGTGAAAAATGATTTAATGCGAAGGGGTGCGAGTGAGTGTAGAAAAGGACTTTGATTGTGATGGTGTAAACGCAGCTAAATCAAGGATGCACAAGTCTTTTGCTGGATACTCACTAAACTAACCGCTTTAATTTAATTTAATTTAATGCACTTAATCTTAAATGGAGTTCTCAATGTCTAGCACCGTAAGAGCTGCCTGGCTGATATGCGAGCGCGAGTGCGGTGTGTTGTGTGTGTGTGTGTCGAGTGTGTGTCAGGTGTGTCTCTATATATCAAAATGAACGAGTCAAATAAATCAGCCTTATATTGAATGCAATTTTGTTTTCATTTTAGATTCTTTTTTTAAGTTTTTGTGGTTTTTATAACTAATTTCGCTCTCCAATTATCCAATTATCCAAAAAATGGGTGAACACCAACACACACACAAAGACAAAGACCAGGCCGCAAAACGGATATATAGATATATCCCTTAGCCCCCTATGGCTGCACACCTAAATGTACTGTATATATATGTATATAATGTATCAAGTATCAATTACTTAGTTATATCGTTTAGTGGATGCAACATACCGCGCTGAACCAGCATTCGCTGCGCCGGAGACACATAGCTCCTCCGGCCGCCAGCTGCCGTGAGATATCTAATTATAATCGAGCTTTGAATCCTTGCCGAATCCTTCCCAGCTTCCTAGCTTAAGTTTATGTTATGTTTACACATCAATAACGACGATAAGTATCAGAAGAAATATCATAAGTTTCCATCTACATGCATATTATCTGCTTACACATACAATTTTCACGTACACGGAGGCAAATATGCCCGATATTATATATAATTTGTAGTTATGTTTTTTTGTTTTTTTTTTTTTTTATAGATATAAACGCATCGGTCTTCATGCAAGCACCTCTCTATCCGTAGATCTGTAGATCGTCAACAAAAGAACGTTATCTATATGTATATATGTATCTGAAGCATTCGAAAGTTATGCAATGCGATCTGTTCTACATCTGAGACCCTGGGAGAAACCGTGACTGTTCGAGAAATGCATTCAATCGTCTTCCGGAGGGGAAACAGGTAACAGGTGTCGTGAGTCGTAACGATCTATCCGAAACACAAGGATAAATAACTAAACTAAAACACACATAGAACTGAAAGAAGAGAAATCATAATGAAAACAAGGTTTTTGGTTTTTGTTTTGTTTAATTATAAATAACAATTGTATTTTTGTTGGTTTTGTTTGTTTGTTTTTTTTTTAATAAAATGGGTGTTCTTGTTGTTGTTGTTGTTGTTGTGTTGCTTTCTTTTCAAGAAAAAAGAAGAACTAAAAAAAGAAATATTATATTTCTCGCTATTGAATGAATCTATTTAGCATTCACTTTCGATGGATTAGAGCTGATAGATCTATGAATATATTCTTTCGATTCTGATTCTGATTCTGAATCCTTCTCCTCTGTTGTCACTCCTCTTCGATGCTGCTTGTTGTTGTTGGTTCAGGTGAGGTCAAGGACAACACCTGCGATTTCTTGCTCTTTTCGCGATCATGGTAATCGTACACGTAAAATAGTAAGAAATATTAGCGATAATTATAATAATAATGGATAGTTTTCATTTCATTTCTTGCTTTCTTGCTTTCTTGGTTTGTTTTTGTTTTTCTCTAAAAATATCGCTTAAGTTTAAATAATTTCCAGAACGCAACGAAATAGATCGAGTGTACGTACTTAGCTACGTAATGTTTTTGGGGTGTGTCAGTGTCAGTGTTTGTGTGTAGGGTGCACGAAAATTAGCAAGAAAAAAACAATAATAATGATGACAATAATCATACTCGTAATCATAAATCGTAATAAAGAATAGACGCCCGACACGACGCGTTGGGCGACAGACAAAAAGTAAGTAAAATGTATTTTTTTGTTTCTCCATTTTCTCAGGTTGCATTTTACTCCTCCGACTTGTTGTTGTTGTTGTTGTGGGTTTGTTTAAACTTATATAGTATTAATAAAAACGAAATACAAGTGTAAAAAAATTGTTGTTAAACTTTTTCGCATTACTCAAAAAATGGCCACCATTATGAATTTCATTCAAATCACGGCAAACAATTTCAATGAAATTATCGCTTGCGTGTTTTCTCCTTACGGGTTTTAAGCTCAAGCTCATCGTTCTCTTTCAATTCTTCTTTCTCTTTCTTTCTCTGATTTCCCCCTCCTAGCTTTTCCTTTCCCATTTTCCATTTTCCTTCCCAAGAAGCTGTTTAAAGCTGCTGCCACACTTAAGCTCAAATTTTCCTTCTTCATTCTGTATCTCATCTTTCATTTCCTAGCTTTTCCAATCTCGAGTTCTCGTTCAGCTTCGTTCCTTCCATACCATTGCACTGCTTTTCTCCTTTCCATTTTCCTCGCTTTTCCACTATGCCCGCACTCGCGTGTGTGTGTTTGTGTAGTATGGGGGGTACTATATTTACATATTCTAGACTTTAGTTTGTACTTCCAATTTGGTTAAGAATTCCTTGTGTATTTTATCTTTCCTTCTTCGTCCGTAAGTTGCCTTCCCTTCTCGATCTCAGCTATATCGATATCTGCTATATATGCTTATATAAGATATATATTTATATATATATATATTCCTCGCAAACCTCGCTGGGTCTTTTCTTTGTGACGTCATTGTATTGTATGTGTATACCGTAATTTGAACAATTCACAACAGTTGCACAACGCAAAAAGTTTTCTTTTGTTTTTAAATTTTAAATGTTTAAATTTTAAAGTTTAAATCTTTAAATCTTTAAATCTTAGATTTTAGTCATAAGTTCGTTACAAATTAATCAATAGACGAATTTCTCTCGTTTTTCGTTTTTGTGTTTTTGTTTTTTAAGAAAATATCAACTTAACAATGTATTAATAAAAATTTGAACATGTTTGAAAAACGTTTTTCCTTCTGGCTCCAATCTAGAAATTTTGACGGTTCCTGTTCTTTAGCTTCGATCTATATCCTTCGGCTGTTTGTTATCTGTCATCAGTTATCAGTTATCAGTGTGTCTGTCGTCGGCCTGTCTGTGTCTGTTTGCTGTTTGTTTGTTTGCTTGCTTGCTTGGTTTTTGTTTAAAATTCACTACATTTAAGTTTAAGTTGCTCGTAATGTCTATATGTTACAGAGTAGCATGGGATCTAGGTTCTGGCTGGGATTTAGGTTCGGGTTTGGGTAATTGTTCTATGGATGTTTGACAGTCTGTGGACCTTTGGGTGGTGGTGGTGGTGTATCGGGTGTGCTCTTGCTGGGTGCTTAATTAACTAGATTATTTAGCTGTGTGTCCTTCTCTATTGCCGTCCTTGTATGCATGAAGTTTGATTAATACTTAACTCTTAGCGCTTTAACACACACATACAAATTGTTTAAACGGTTTTGTTTTGCCTTTGCTTTTGCTTTCTTTTGGATTTGAATTACACAATGATTATGCAAGTAATTTAACTATTTGTTTGTCGTTTATGCCTATTATATAATGTGTAGATGCAACGCCTTGAATATTTAATATCTGCATATCTTTAGGTTTTCATTTCGTTTCGTTTTGAATATTCTGCTTTATAGTTTTCCATTTTGATTAGTTTTTTTTTGTTTTGAGTTTGTTTTAGCTTTTCATTTTCTTTGTTTAGAGCGAGAAGTAGAACAGAAATTGCACTTAATACTAGAAAAAAATTTACTAGATTTCTTACAAACTAAAAAAAATCAAATGTATATTTGCTTTAAATATTGTTTCTTTTCTTTTGTTTTTGTTTGTTGTTTATGTTTGAATCCTTTCATTCTTTTCCTTTCTTTAGCTTTCTGTTTTTTTTTTTCTGTTTTTTCTTTTGCTTTTTTTATGTACTTGTTTTATGTAAAACAGCTGGCATATACGTATTAGATCTGTTGTATATAAAAATCTGCCAACTGATGCTGGTTTGCTGTTGCTTATTTTGCTTTGTTTTGTTTCGTTTTGTTTTACTTTTTGTTTCGCTTGTTTTTAACATAAGAATTAACAAAGTCATTTTATAAATAAATATTGTATAGGTTTATATGTATATTTACGCACTGTAATAATAGTCATAATGATAGTAATAATAATAATAATAATTAGATTATTGTAGATTGCAAATGTTGCCCGGGCGCAAATGCTGTCAGCAACATTTGCACGGCAGTTGGCGAACACCTGCACAACAACAAAAGAGATACCGTTACGTGTTTAAGGTGCACAATTCAATGCAGAGTAAATAAGAAGAGACCATTTTTCGTTTGCATTTCGCATTTGTCGGGCTTCCTCCTCCGGTGGCAGCAGCCACAATCCTCCAGAGCTCGGCGGGAGACGGTCGACGGTAGGCAGGAAGGCAGGATGCAGGAAGCAGGATGCAGGATGCTGGCTTAGCCCTGCATCAGCACGGCCTGAGCCTGCTGCTGTTGCTGCTGCTGATGCTGGCTGGCGGCTGCTCGGCTCCAGGCCAGCAGGCCATTGGCTGCAGCCACCTGCTCCTCCTCCTGATCCGCCGCCTCCGCCAGCTGCTCCTCCACATCCTCTGCCTGATCCTGATCCTCCTCCTGATCTTCATCCTCTTCCTCCTCGCCCTCATCCTCCTCCTGCTCCGCTTGGCTCATCGACGAAATGGGCGCCACAATCACCGAGGTGGCCACACTGCGTATACGCACCGGCCGATTGCTGATCGTGTTGCTGTTGGCGGTCACCGCATACGGATGCACCTGTCCGCCGCCATACCGCTTGTTCGTCTTGATGGTCAAAGAGGCGGGCAACTGCTTGCCGGCAGCCACCTCCGCCGCCAGCCGCACCACCGTGGTGGTTAACTTGCTAGCCGCTGGACTCGGACTTGAACTCTGAGTGGGATTTGGACTTAGATTCGGATTCGGAGTAGTTGTTGCTGGATGGGGAGTTGATGCTGATGCTGCTGCTGCCTTGGAGATGTGCGCCGACGCCTGGTTTGCCGCCTCCGTCGACGACTTCTGCCGCTTTCAGTCGCCGAAGCGGCTGCAAGCCTTCTTCCACCGGCACTGGGTGCACCATTGGTCGCGCTTCTCCATGCCGTACACCTTGCGACACTTCTTGTTCTCGCCACGCGTCCTCTTGCCGGGCGAGTGGGGCGTGTGCTTGGCCGCCGCCTGCTGCCCCGCCAGGTGCTGCAGGGGATTGCTGCCGTTGCTGTTGCTGTGGGTGTTGTTGTGGGCAACCAGGTTGCCGGCAGTTGTCTGTGGATGCTGATGCGGCCGCATGTGCTGCTGCTGATGGTGCAGCTGCTGGTGGGGATGCTGCTGCGCCGGATGGTAATTGGGCGTGATCGTCACACTGGACAGGAGATGCTGCTGATGCTGCTGCTGGTGCTGGGTGTGGTGCTGCTGCTGTTGGTGGTGCTGCTGCGTGTGTGGCTGCTGCTGTTGGCTGTGGTGTGCCGTGACCGTGACATTCTGCTGCGACAGCTGCTGCAGCATGTTATTGGCACTGCTATTGCTGTGGATCACCGGGCTGCCGCTGCCGCTGCTGTTGCTGCTGCTGCTGGTAGCGCTGGCACTGCTGCCGGCATAGTTGTGGTGGTGCGTGTGGTGGCTGCTCTGGTGCTGCTGCTGGACGTTCGTCGGCGATGGATATGGCGCTACCGAGTGGGTCAGACGGTTGGACGACGAACGAGCGTGCTTGCTCAGCGGCGAGGAGGCGGCTGCAGAGGGCGTACCCAGTCCCGCTCCCATCCCGGCCCCGGTGACCGTGCCGGTGCCACCGCCCGCCGCCGCCGCTGGCCAGGTGTAGTTGTGGTGGGCCAGGTGCGAAGTGGGTATGCAGCTGGTGTTGTTGTTCTGCAGCTGCTGCTGGTGGGTGCTCGGGATGCTGCTGCTGCACTTGATAATGCGGCCATGCGGCTGCCTTAGGTGGTTGTTGTGGCTCCCGGCGCGTCCTTGTCTGTTAAGAGAGAGGGGGTGGGTTAGAATTGCTGCTTTAGATGGAAATCCATTGGCGAAGGGGAAACCCACTTGAAATTGCCAACGATCTGCTTCTGGTACTCCGGATCCTCGTGCGGCGGACGCGCCATGTCCCGGTGGCTGAGCGTCGGCTCGGAGGCCAGGCTGGGCGCCTTTACCTCGTCGTCGTCGTCGTCTTCCGTGTAGTAGAACTCCTCCTCGTTCTCGCAGTCATTGTTCCTGCAAAGCGGAGGAAATTGATTAAAACCATTTCTTGAAGTCGGTGTTGCATAAGGTACTGGTACTTAGTTTGTACCTAACCTAATTTATATATAAATCAAATTCAAAACTTCATCCCTTTCAAATGACCGTTATTTTTGTTCTTTGTTTTTTGCATTGCCGCATTCGCGTTGCCAACCAGCCCGAAATGCCTTTCAGCGCGCAGCAACGGTATTAAAACTGGTTTATTTTCCCTTGTGTCACGTGCGTTACTATGTCAAAAATATATAGCATGGTAATTATATCTCTAATACAATATATAATAAATCATATATACATTTGAATTTATATTACGTATATATGTTAAGAATTTAACATTATACATGAGAATTCGACCCCAAAAACGAGAATTCTACCCCATGTATCTGTAAAATTGTTATCTTGACACCTAAGATGTCGAATGTTAAATAACAGCCACGGAAGTAAGAGTGCCCAGAGGCAAAGTATCAAATTATGTCTTCAAAAATATCGGCATATTGATATTCAAAAGCAATTTCTGGAACGGTCACACTAATTTAACTTTTTGCAAAAAAAAATACGCACGTTTCGTGTGAAATCAATACAAAATCAACAAATCCAAGCCAGAGCAGCGCGCCAATTACCATTGTTGTGCAAAAAGTTCCCAGATAGAGGTGAAATATATATTCGCGTGTCAGCCTGCCTGCCTCTGTATTGTTGCAAAAGTTCGCTGAAAAAAGTGCGCGTCTGTCTGTCTGCCTCTGTGTTTGTGTGTTGTGTGTGTGCGCGCGTGTGTGTATTGCACGGCCTACATTGTCAATTAAGAAAAAAAGGAGAAAAAGTGAGGGCTGTGATCCCCAGATAAAGTTGCGAAAAGCGCAGAGATAGCCACAGCACCAGCCAAGATGTCCAGCGTGCGACCCGAAGAGTCGCAGCCCCGCAAACTGTCCGCCGCCGCCGTCGTCTGCCCGCTCAGCAACTGCCAGTTCAGCGGCGTGGTGATCAGCGCTATCGCCGATGAGCAGAAGCTGGAGTTCACCAACAAATACAAGGGCAGCTGCACGCTGCTCTGCAGCTACGACTCCCAGGGAGTGGTGCTGCGCATTGTGCCGGGTAAGGGTTTCTAGCGAAGTTTCCTTTTCGATGCCCCATTAACCCTATGCTCTCCCCAGATGATGACCGAAGCCACGTGCTCAAGGAGTACATGATAGCCGCCGACACGGATGCCGCTCAGATGGGACGTCGGAGCTACGCCGTCTCCCTGGACGCGGACAATCTGGTGCTGCGATTTGCTAGCGACCAGGACCAGCAGCTCTTCCGAAAGGTGGTGGAGAACGTAAAGCATTTGCGGCCCAAGTCCGTGTTCTCGCAACGCACCGAGGAGTCGTCCGCCTCGCAGTACTTCCAGTTCTACGGCTACCTTAGCCAGCAGCAGAACATGATGCAGGACTATGTGAGGACGAGCACCTACCAGAGGGCCATACTGGGCAATGCGGTTGACTTTCAAGTACGTGTTGGCTGAAGCCATCAAGAGGAACTCTAACTTACAAAACCCTGCTTTTCTAGGATAAGGTCGTTTTGGACGTTGGTGCCGGTTCCGGCATACTCTCATTTTTTGCCGTGCAGGCTGGCGCCGCCAAAGTGTACGCCATCGAGGCTTCAAACATGGCCCAGTACGCCCAGCAGCTGGTCGAGTCGAACAACGTGCAGCACAAGATCTCTGTGATACCGGGCAAGATCGAGGAGATCGAGCTGCCGGAGAAGGTGGACGTAATCGTATCGGAGCCCATGGGCTACATGCTCTACAACGAACGAATGCTAGAGACCTATCTGCACGCCCGAAAGTGGCTGAAGCCGAATGGCAAAATGTATCCCACGCACGGCGACCTGCACATAGCTCCCTTTTCGGACGAGTCGCTCTACTCGGAACAGTACAACAAGGCCAACTTCTGGTACCAGTCGGCCTTCCACGGCGTCGACCTGACCACGTTGCACAAGGAGGGCATGAAGGAGTACTTCAGACAGCCCATCGTGGACACCTTCGACATACGCATCTGCATGGCCAAGTCGGTGCGGCACGTGTGCGACTTTCTCAACGATAAGGAGGACGATCTGCATTTGATAGGTGAGTGCTCCCACATGGCTTAAAGTGGTCTCTCTAACTTTCTTTTCTCTCGCCTACAGATATTCCCCTCGAGTTCCATATCCTGCAGACAGGCATCTGTCACGGACTGGCCTTCTGGTTCGACGTGGAGTTCAGCGGTAGCAGTCAGAATGTATGGCTCTCGACGTCGCCTACAGCGCCCCTAACGCACTGGTATCAGGTGCGCTGCTTGCTGCCCATGCCCATCTTCATTAAACAGGGCCAGACGCTGACAGGCCGCGTCCTGCTGGAGGCGAACAGGAGGCAGTCGTACGATGTTACCATCGACTTGCATATCGAGGGAACGTTGATCTCGTCGAGCAACACCCTGGACCTGAAGAATCCGTATTTTCGGTACACGGGGGCGCCGGTGCAGGCGCCGCCGGGGACTAGTACGCAGAGTCCGTCTGAGCAGTACTGGACGCAGATGGACACTCAGGGATCGCGTAATTGTGAGAGCTTTTCAAGGCTATTCCCTTAGAGAGATCTAAACTAATTATGTGTGTGTTTTCCACCCAGCTTCTAGCATGCTAAACGGCGGCCTCAGCGTCAATGGAATCGGGGATGGCATGGACATCACCCACGGACTTATGCATCCGCACTAAGAAGGTGTCGGCGTCGGATCGAATAATTTAACATCTATCTGGGAATTCTCTATGCTATCAAAGTCAACTCAACTTTAATCATTGGTTCTATTTTTGTCAGCCTTTCTTTGTTTATTGCCCTTTTATGCTTATGCTTAGGTTATTTATTGAAAAGTGTAAATTATTTTCCGCACACCTTTTCCCTCATCCGATCCTCCTTATACTTGTTCAACCCTTTCTCCCCTCTATTTAACAGACCTAAAGCTCTTTTAATTTATCGGAGGAATCCCAGCCACCAACAAAACAATCAACAAATCAAGGCAGACTAATGTAGTTGTTTAGAACACGCAGCATATTAATAAGCCTAAGCTAATTTTAGCCGATAGTAATTAGTGTTTTTAAACCGTAAGCGAAAAATGTAATCGCGATATCTAGCCCACACGGGACTCTGCGCTTCAGGAAGTTTCTTAGTTAATATGCCAATTGCAAAAGCTTTGAACAAACCAACATATTCAGATTGTATCTATATTACGTGTGTTATTATATATATTTTATTGTGTATACCTCTCTCCATCTAGTTTCAATTTTTTTGTATTCGTACTTGTACTTGTCGGCCGTGTTTGTGTTTTTGTGTTTAGTCCTTAGTTCGATTCAAATTGTAAGAAATTGCTCATAGGATTTAGTGCTAAGTTACGAGAGATTATACATATATTGCCCCCGATTACGATTGCGAAGCTGTTTTACTTTTGGCCCAACTTCCGTCACCCTGCCCGGATCCCGACGTAGATCGCTGCCAGCCTGCCAAGCGCTATATAAGAATATATATACCTAAATATATATACACACACCCAACACGACACCACACATTCTTGTGCATCCTATATGCGTACTGTACTTTATAGAGCTGTTCGTTTGCCAACAAAAGAAACAATAACAACCACTCCACCAACAAACACACTGCATACATAACTATAAACATATTATATACATATAGATACGTATACCGCGAGAGAGAAACAACAAAAAATGTCAAAGTAAAAGCAACAAAAAACGAAACCCCAATGCGTCTTTTTCTTTGTATGGAATTAACTGACTGAGCCCCACAGACCCCCTTTGATTTACATAGGAAACGAGATTGCCAGGTGTCAAAGCTCAGCGCGGATCGTGTGTGGGCGATTGGAGACCGGACCTTGGCCTCAAAAGCGCTGCACTACACCCACTTTGGCCTGCAGGTGGTGTGTGCGCACTGTAATCTGCGTGCTCGCGAGGCGAGGAGCAGCGCACTCGTCGTGTGACCTGCTTACTGCGCTCGAGTGCTCCACTTTCGGGCTTCCCGTGGAACCACTTGCGGAGAAGGTCGAGGCACCCAGCCCCACGACGATGCGGTGGCTAAGTCAAGGCCCGCCCCACTTGCTGCTCGCGTATTCAACGCCTCCCCGACCACTTAATACCCATCAGAATGAGGGGAAGGAGGAGGAGTAGTACGTCAACTTACCGCAAATGCACTTTCCTAATGTGACGCTCAATTTTCTTCTGATCGGGCTCCACCTTGTGACATCCTGGAAAAACGCATCGGAACTTTTTGGACTGCAAAGAGATGGAGAAAAAATATATAAATTAGAGGATTTTATAGGTATTTTTTTTGTCTACACATGGGTCTTTAATTTAAAAGCTATGGGAAACTTTATCGTACTTGGCGGGAACAGGACTGCAGCAGGGAATCCTCTGAGGATGCCGACGAGGAGCGCGAGGAGCAATCCACCATGGGACTATCACCGCCATAGCTCTCGTAATCGCTGCGCTCCACGTAGTAGTTGAGTGCCATGGCATTCATACTTGGTAAAGGGAAAACCGCGATGGAACAACGAGCGAGCACGAAAAAAATTACAGGAGCTGGAGCGCGATTCGAACCGGTGCCGGCCCGGTGCCAAGTGCGACTGTGTTGGTGCGGACAATGCAACTGGCTGGCAGGCTGCCTGAATCCTTGGACACTCGCCCGAGCGGCAAACGATGCCGCACGAATGGCATCAGGCGGCGGCATCGCCACTGCACTGCACTGATAACAGTCCCGGGTCCGGTACGCCTTCGCGTCCTTGCCCGAGCATCCGCCCCCGGGGGCCAGCCCCAAACCAAAGTACATAGATCACCCAGCCACCCTACCACCCAACCACCCGCCTATTTACTGGGTCACCTTGCGGTCGCTTTGCTCCGTTTGCCGCTCGCCTTGACACGCTTTTCGCGCTCAGCTTTTTGCTCGTCGTCGTCGTCGCGCTGCTTGCTTTTTATGCGCCTGCATTTATGCTGCGCTTTATGCTGAAGGTTAGGGCAGCGCTGCAGCTGCTGCGCCGGCAGCGACGCCGCCAGTTGACCCAGTTAATACACTCGGCGGCTCTGGCTTACATACAGTTTTGCGAGCACTGGCATCCGCCGATTGCGTCCTTGCTTTGGTAATTGTTGTCCTTGTGCCACCGAGCTGGGCCAAATTGAAAATTGAGTTTTCGCTTTTCACTTTTCGGTTCTGTCCTTGAGGCGGGCGTAGGAGTGATTAACGATTTGTTTACAACTTTTTGGTTTGAGATTTTTCCAGGAAGGGGGGGATGAAAGAAGAGAGAGAGAGTGCTTTGTTCGTTGGCTTTTACTTCGCCAGCCCCCTCCCCGCTTTTGTTGGTCGCACTTAAGCCGCAGCACTTTTCACACAGGGCACATGCGGCGTATGCGTAATGCGTATGCGAGGCAAGCAGGGAATCGCCTGAATGCTATTCGGGGAAGCTGCGAACCGCAACGTAATCATAAACATAAATATCCAGCGCTACTTAAGCGGCGTAAATTGTTGACGCACGTGGTTGGCACTCATCTGCAGGAGTGAGTGTACACGGGGAAAAAACATTACCTTAGATAGGAAGGAAGTTTTGACCAATTTGGAATTATGTTCATTATTATATTATATTTATGAAATTAAGAGCTTATAGGGATATTATTGAATGCAATTTAATTAACTATTAGGGTTCGCAGTGATAAAATATTGCTTTTTAGTACATAATAAGTCAAGGGTTGTTCTTTGATAACTCAAAACTTGGTCCTATTTGATATTACCTTTGTAAGGTATTATAATGTTAGTCAGAAGCATGAAAGGCAGTGAAGGAACCATTTCCGACCCTACAAACCATATATATTCTTGATCAGCATCAAAAGCTGAATCGATCTAGCCATGTCCGGTCGAAAAATAAATTTTCTGAATTTTTCAAAAATCATTAAAATTGTCAAAATTTGACAAAAGATTTGAAGTTTTTGTAATCGAAAACTGAGTATGCAAATTTGTTTATCTATTAAAAGTTAGCATAGAACAGCTTTCCGATTGAAAATTAATGGATTTTTGACTGAGTTATGAGCGATTTTCCCTGCAAGGGTATAGAAATTTTGGTTACTGAAATTAGCTTCCCTTCTTGTTTTATTATTAATCTTCCAGCTTAACCTTTTTTGGCTTCCTTTCTTTTTTTACTGGTAATCTTCCATGTTAACCTTTTGTTTCGGTGTAACATTAACTGCCAAAGGCAACCAAAAGTGAGCGAAAAGCTGAAAGTTCTACACCATTTTCGTTTTAACTTGGTGCAATTAGTGGGCGGCCGTAATTCGTTTGCGGCCAGACTTCTGGGGCCAGGATACAACGCATATCCTGGCACATAAATAAAGGCCAGCGACTGCCACACACGCACATTTACGCACACACTAGGCAATTGTTGCCAGATGCGAGTGTGTGTATGTGTGACTACTTGGGAAGTGTTTTCCTGCCATTGCCATTTTCCGTTTGCAGTTTTCCGGAGTTGCTCGCCTGCGTGACTGGCATCTTAAGGCGGCCGGGAATGTCTGGGAAAAGGGGTTTATATTAATGCCATCGTTTTGTTTTCGCCGGCCGATAAGCATGGATCGTTTGTCAAACGCTGCGTATGCGTAATTTTCAATTCCCAGCTGACGCCTGCTCCTCAATTATATTCAATTAATGCGGAAACGAGTTTGGAATCGTTTCGGTCTATCAATCCGCCTCCATCCCCTAGCCTCTGCCACCTGCCAAGTGAGTCGAATGCGAAAGTAAATTAAAGCAGCTTGAATTATGTCTCTGAAAGCTGTACGTTCCACGTTCCCGTGTATTGGTGCGTGTTAATTATCCTTCTCGGCTCTAATGAGGGGACGGGACGCCTGTTTGCTAATGAAAGAAAACCATTCGCCGGCGTAGAACTCCAGCTGGCAAACTTTTGGGCTCGGGCTCCGGATCACTGCTGGAGCAGGAAATAAAATTCCACCCCCGGTTTGAGAAGTGTGCGCATTACGGCGGCAATGACTACCGCACTATGTCCTGATTTGGCAGGAAAAACAGCGGGAAGGAAGCCGGCTCCGGGTACGGTTACAGCTACGGCTACGGCTACGGGTCCGGGCAAACATAAATAGGCAATGTGAGTGGGCGGCATAACATGAATCTTCTTTAAGGTCGTTTTTGCAGGGAAAGCGACGGCAGCGATGTGGAAAGTGGGGCAGTTTGGCCGACTGGCGCCAGTTCCAGGACCTTCTCCTTCCCGGTTATCATTGTATATATAGTATACTCTCAATATAAGTAAGTATATTTTTGTATTTACTCGGGGGAACGTACTTGGAGGCTAATCCTTAAGAGTGGCTTAAATATTTCCCCTGATGATGATGATGTGATCAATCGGCAGCACATCCTTCCTTATTAATTTGAGGACTTAATAATTCTTTATCGATTTATTTGACGTTATCAGTTCAGGCAGTCCTGTGTTGCCATGCAATTTCCCTTTCCCCAACCCCAATGCGTCGCATTCAATGAAAATTTACTTGACAGCAGCACACACATCTTTGGGAAAACTCCCCCACACCGAAACCAAGCCCGGCATGTACGTGCGTGGGGTAAATAAAAGTTTCCCTGTTTTCGTGCGCTCTCTGTTCATCTTGGCGCTTTCCCAATTTCCCATTTCCCAGTCCGCAGTTCCCAAGCCAGCATAAACAACCCCAAACCCCAGAGAGACGTCGAGTTGGCGGGGCCGAAAATACACAAAAGCGGAAATGCGAACCGAAATCGAAACTGAAATCAGAACAGCTGTGGAAGGACAGCCGCGGAATTGGGTCAACAGTATATAGAGGGGATGTATACACACAACATCCCCTCACACACACACCCTCACTTACTCTCTCTTCTGCTTGATTTCTCTCTCTCTCTGGGAGTATGTCCCTGTCCGTGCCACATGAAACGTCACTTGCTGAGAGGCAACACCAACTTGCCTGCTCTGTTAACTGTGGCCAGGAAAAACTAGGCCAGCTTAACAGCCAAAGAGCATGAGTTTGCGAGGAGAAAGAGAGTTTGCCGTGAGTCAAAGAGCGAGTGCGGGTTGCACTGTTAACGGAATTGGGTCACTGGAAGGCCAACATAGCGCCGTAAATGGGGGAAAAATGGAGCGGAAGCATAAATTATTGACTCCGAAAATAGCATAGATAACAGGCCAGGTATTTGCCTGCCAGCCTGCCCCAAAGGAAAATGTGCCAGCTAAAAAGGTTTATACCCTGCTCCTAATAAGGCCTAATGCCCGGCAAATGCGAATTGCACTCGCGGCGCCGTTTATACTTCAACGCCTGGCTGTCAGGTTGTTCCTCTAAATCCCGCGCACAAAAGTAGGCAACGCAAATTATGTTTTCGCCCCCCCAGGGAGGAACCGGAAGAGCTTCCATTTTTGTATTTATTTTTCTCCCTTCATTCTCTCTCTCTCTCTGTCTCTGGTTTTGTGCGGCCCATTAAAGCGGCCTAAGTTCGTCATGGCAATTTCAGTAATTTGCATTGCCAGGGGAGGCTATACATATATATATGGCTATATCCTATATGTACCTCTGAGTCGCAAATCGAATTCGCAGCGGTTTGCATGTGGGCCGTTGATTTTAAAGTCTTATCGCTGTGTTTACAGGCAGCAAAGCAAAAATTGGGTCACATCGGATAAGGGTGTTCGTTCGGTTGGGGCTTTCAACAAACTTTTTCGGTGACTTTATCAACCTCATCATCGGCCCCAAGGCCCACACATTGGCTCGGGAAATGCTATTTTAGTAACGAGTTGCCTCCGCCAAGCAAATTGGGTTCTTTTCAGGAGGGGGAGGGTTGAATGAGTAGTTTGATGTTGCTCTACGTTTTGTATTTTGATTTTCACCTTTTTTTTTTTGAAGGGAGGGGCGGTGGTGGTGGAGAATTTGTAAACTTGATTACACAATGCTGATGGCCTTGCCAATTTGCTGGGCGCTTAATTTGATTGCGTTTAAATAAAAACACGCACTCGCATTCGCATTTGGATTCGCATTCGAAGCCGCCACAGACAGTGACAGAGTGGAGTGTCATAAATATATGAGGAGCTTGGAACACATATGCATAACTGATGTGACAAACACACGCGAAACTGTCATTGCCGCTGGGGAAAAGCTCGGGAAAAAAGGCTGACAGCGGCAACGATGGTAGCTGAAATTGAGGTTGAGTGTTCATTCATTCAACAAATATGACAATGGCGTTGATTTTGATATTTTCAGTGCGGCGGGCAGGCAGACAGAATCACAATGGCCCAGCGACATGGCCAAAAAAAAAGAAACTGGCTAGATATCGCGGCTTAAGGGTTGAGCTAGGCAGCCACTCGGAGAAAATATTGGAGCCTAAAAAGGATATATGTACGTCTATAAATTAAGGTTTTCTCAAAAAACAAGATATTGTGGCCTCTTTAAGGAAGCTAATATCTCTTTAAATAGTTTCAAATAATCCTTGATCCTAAGGACCTTGCATTTCTTCCTGTGCATTCGCACAGAGACACACATGACAACACGTTTTGTATATAAAATTTATGCGAAAAGTTCGTGAACAGGCGACTTTGTGTTCACTTGAGGGGGAACATGCTGCCGAAAAACTCGACACAACTCGAATGTGTAGCTCATGTGTACTTGCCTCAATTTTTATGTTCAGCAAATTAGATTGAATTGCAACGTTTCGAAAAAGATGTACATTTTCCAGGTCAGCCCGAGGGTATGCAACAGCCAGGAAGTGGAAATGAGTTCCGCTTGCTGCTGTCAAGAAAAAAATGTACATCGTCCCTCCCCGACGACTAGTTCTGTGCTCCACTAAACATGTCTGCCAAAGCAACGACAATATCCAAGCCACGCTCAATTTATTCCGAGCCCTGTTGGGGCATTAAATTCCTTATCAGAAAGCATACTTGGGCCATGTCTTAATGGCCACCGCAACCCTAACTTAAAGCCGCATCACCCATCGCCAGCTATCCGGCTCTGTCGCCACCCGTTATCGCTCTTCATTGTCACATCCCTGGGGTTGAGTGTTGGAGGAGCAGCAACACAATGGCCCACACTGAATCCAATTATGACATAAAAATTTTCGTAAATTGTAAAATGTAAATTTTCAGGTCGGGGTCTGGAAAAAGGAAGGGATTTTCACTTGTCCCAGAGATAAGCGGCCGGGACAACGAAATTATTATTTGACACACGTAAATTGTAGCAAGAGAGGGCTGCCTGCCTTTGCTGCTGCTGCTGCTGCTAATAAAATGTGTGGATGGCTGCACTTGCCGTTGACTTTTATTGCTGCGGTAATTGCCAAATGGAGCTTGAATGGGTTGCTGCTTCCCCATCCCAGCTCTTGCCTGGGAACGGTCCTAATCAACACGGACCTTAACAAGATGTGTGGTTGGTGGTTGCCAGGCGGATGGACTTGGCTGGACGTTGGACCTAAAAAGTAATTGGCTTACGGGGCGAATGGAATGTCAAACTTTGTGACAGGCAGCCAGGACATTTCCACAACACACACACACTCATACACAGTTCGAATGAAGTATACCTTCATCAAAAGTACACATACAAATAAGAGTTACAACCTAGCAGAGGAAAAAATAACAGATCCATATTCAATCATAAAAAGCTAAGGTTTGAAATTAAAAGGTCACTTGGGGGACTTAAGAGCTGTCCTGAACATATTATATATTTAAATATGAATTCAGTACAGTCCTTGAAATTCGAATCAATCACTATTTAAAATTATCAAACAAAACTAAACCACATTTTCTCTCTCTGCTCGTACAAGCCATATTTATGGGGTGAGCCTTGGGCCTCATCTATTTTCATTTGAGCCTGACTGACTGCCATTTGGCTTGCCAAGTGGAAGCTGCGCTTGTCTCCGGCTTAAACTGTACTGTGACCCAGAAACCCTTGGCCAGAATGCAGGCCCAGTTAAGCCAGGGGTCCCAGTAACTGGGTCATCAGATATATATATACTATATTTATACATGAATGTGTACATAGAGAGACAGAGAGAATGAGGGAGCGAATTCACTTTGCGCCTGGGTGACCTTGCGAAATTGCAATTGCCAAGCGAAAAGGCTGCCGAAACAAAAACATGGCCAACAACAATGGGCCAACATCAAGGCCTGATGGTGAGCATATATACATGGCAGTAACTGTACTTGGCCAAATTTATGTATGCTGCAAGGCAAGGGAGAGAAATCTAGGGGATGGCCTCCTCTAGGAGGAGGAGAGTGTCCCAGTGCCGCCAGTGCCGGGAGGATGCAGAACTAAACCAGGTCAAGCGTATTCCGCTTTGTGTACAAACGCCACTCGAGATGCATCTTATACACACACACACACACACACACACACACACACACACACACAAATATATATATATATATAGAGCGATCCGAGCGATGTCACATTGTATCTGGGAATTTATGTTGCACTGCTTCGATGGCTCCGCCGGAGATGTAAATTGGAAAATATCTCAATTTGGGGAGGGAAGAGCGATGCCCGTTTCCTATCATATTTCAGGCTCTTGAGCCATTTGAAGACCATTTGGGTCTCTCCCGAGGCACATTTCAATTTGGCCCCCAAAGGCAATCGCCTCGTAAACTGGCCCTGACAAAAACTTGATGCCTTTTTCGAAGACGAAGGACGACGAGGACGGGGCTGGGGCTGTGCCAAGCACGTGCCGGAAAAATGGCCATCTAATAATTTTCCAACAGAAAGGAGGAAACTGACGGAAAAACTGCGCAAAACGGCAGAAGAACACTTGAAATGACCAAGGGGAAAAAAAACTGAAATACGAAATATAATCAACTTGCGCTGGAGCCTTTTTTCAGGTTCTGCCAGTTTGAGTTTGAGTCTATCATTTCCCCAAGGACGGCCGATATCGGCACATTACTTTTCAGGTATTATGCGCCACTCAAAAGTTGTGTCGTTGTCGTTTAGCCAGAAATAAAAAAGGAGCAGAAGGAGGGTATGTTTAAAATGCCTTTTAATATGGCCAGAAAGGAAAGCAAGAGGGGGGGTGGCGAGGAGAAAGTTGGTAAGCTGCTTATGGCCAGCAAATTAGACATGGTGGCAATCGGCTTTCGCCGGCCGATTCATATCAAGTATACGCCGTGTGCAACATGTTGAAGAGAGCGCCAGGGCCTAATCCTCGCTAAGGTAAGGCAGCGGACACATTCTGCATTTTGGCCAAACAAAAAAAGAAGGAATAGAAATGGGTTAATAAGGACTTAGGCAAATGCTGGGGAAAGTTGTTAACAAAGTCCTGCGAATTGAATTGCTGATTTGGCATACTTTTGCCCCGAAACCAGATGTTTACCTAACTTGTAGAAGAAGTCCCAAGGATCAACTTTGGACTCGCATGATTACTTCCCTATATATCTAGGTATATATGTAGATATGGAAAACAAAGTTTTGATTTCGAGAGCAAGTAGGAAATCCAATTGCCAATTGCAGTGGCAGCGGCAGGTTGCATAAACAGCGACAACAGCCGCAACAAAAGTGGAAACCAAAACCCAAACTTTACAGTCAAGTAACCAGAAAGAGATGGTTGGAGAAAGAGGGAGAGAGACAGAGACTAAAACTGAGACTGAGACAGAGACAGAGACTCAGCCTGACATAGAGACAGCCGCAGGCGGGGTGAATTTCAATTTCAATTTCACTTCCATTGCACTTGCAAATTGAACACGCACGCAGCCAAGAAATAAACGAGAAAAACAACGAGTTGGACTTGAGACTTGAGAGAAATAAAAAATGTAAGCAAATTTGAAAGCAATTTCTATTTCCAAAACAACAAAAGCAAAAAACAAATATAAAAAAAAAACGAAATGGGAAAACAAGGGGGGAAATAGCTGGGGTAAAACGCTGCATTAAACATAATTTTGTTTCCTTTCCATTCCGTTTTCTTTGCATATTTTATGCTGGCAAAGGAGTCATGGCCCGGGACAAACCCTTTTCAATTTGACGCATGCAAGGATTTTCAGTTTGAGGATTTAAATATTCAATTTGCTGCACACACTCCGCCACCACGGCAGATGTTCCCACTTAACCATCCAATTTGCAGGGCAACTCCGGAAATCTGGAAGCCGGATGGCCGACTCAACTTTTCGCTCTTTACTTGCCACTTTTCACTCCCAGAGAGATAGAGAGAGAAGTCGGAAAAGTTGGCCAAGTTGAGTACCAGGAACGGGTGGAGGAGGCCAAGTGTCAACGCGTCTAATTGCGAATGATAACGGCAGCAGCTTTAAGTTGAAGTTGCCAACTTAACTTTTCCCTTTGTTCGCTCCCCAGGACAAAAAAAAAACCCACTAAGGGGAGCTTTTTAATTTCTTGCCTGACCCAATTCGGAAGACTTTTCATTATGCGGCAAGGACTCTGGCGAAAGTGTCGCCTTTATCACTCTCTCTCTCTCCCTCAGTGGAACAGGACTTTGTTGTGCTCTGTCTGCGGCAAGCTCTTCCTGTTTAGATAAAATGCCCAAATGCCGGAAGATTTTTAATTAGAATTTTGCTTTCTTTTACCTCTCTCTCTCTCTTGACTCTGTATTGACTTGAACAATAAAACCCAAAACTAAGGGCCCGAAGCAGCGCCAGAGGATATCCTCGAACCAAAAAGTCAAATAAAGTATAAGAAAAAGTAGAAGGAAAATATTGCTTAAGCAATTTGGCAGCTTAAATCATTTTAATAATTCAGCATAGCTTAACGGGAGCATTAGCTTTTTCCCCTTTCCCTTTAAGGTTATATTAATTTTGCTTTATCATAAGAAGCCCCCCCTTGGACCATTCCTCCCTGCATTCGGTAATATAATACACGTTTCTTAATTAATTCAATTTGCTTGCGGTCGGTTGGGTCTCTGTTTACCTCCTTAGCTTTCCACTCGAATGTTGAGCAATTGTTATTTGATATGCGGACGAGGAGTTCGTGACTTGGAGGAGTTGTCATAATTTGGCCACTGAGGGGGTAGTAGGTAGTGCCAAATGCGATTCGGGGAATCAGATTCACCACTCAGACAGGGGTTGGAAAACTCAGAGTAAAACCCCACAGCGACCCCAATTCGATCCGATATCGGTCAAATGCAATTTATAGAGCTCGCGAATGAAACTTAATTGAAATTCAACGCCGATAGATAGAATATCCGTCGAGTGGACGTGGCGAGGCATTTGCATTGACAATTTGACAAGTGCCTGGACATGGGGACGTGGCGAATACTCGGAATGCAAATGGTTCGGGCCAAATAAAGGCCGGCAATTGGCCGGCAGCAGCTGCCACCCGCTCGACCCAGCGAAAGTGAATAAAAAAAAATGGAATCGGGTGGCGATCTAGTCGGGACCAGTCTCTGGCACATGGCAATTTTCATAAATTTTCCTCGCAGCGCCGAAATTTCCGCATTTTCCCAGACACTCACTCACTCTACGGCTGATGTAATGGCCGGGGCAAACAGTTCGCATGAATAACTTTCGTAATGACCGGGGACAGCCGAGTTGTATGGTAGCAACCAGTATTCAGACCCGGGTCCAGCACCAGGACCAGGACCAGGTCCAGGAGGAGAGGAATGGATTCACAGAGCCGGCGTATGCGGCGTATACGCGATGTGCACAAAAGGCGCTTAAATTGCCTTTTTGGCTTCGCTCAATGGGTCGATTTTCGTTCGTTAACCGTTCAATGGAGGGGTTTTCTTTTTTTACGGCAAACTTTGTAAGCCCCACTCGATATATTTTCGTTTTTCCTTTTTTCTTGTTTTTCCTTTTGACTGTAAAGTGCTTCTCGATTTTTTTTGTGTTTTGTTTCTGTTATTGTTGCTCGGGGCATTTAAGCGGCTGAAAAGTTAACTCACAGTTTTGGCAGCAGTTGCAGGGCTAATAGACTCCATGGCACTCACCTAAAAAAGAGTCGAAAAAGAGAGAGAGGTGAAAAATTAATTAAAATTTGTGCGAAAAGTTTTCAGCATAATCGTATATCCCCTTATCCGCAGGTAGTTTCGATTTTCCCCTGGCATTGAACACAGCTCTGCGAGGCCGGAGGAAAATGACACAAAAAACTGGCACACCTCCCACACCTCCCACACCCACCTCCCCCCCCCAGAGATAGCCTCGTGCTCCCATTTCCAAGTTTACCATGTCGGGGTCAAACCGATGGCTTTCCGTGAGCAAACAAATTGCGATTTTCCACTGCATTTTTCCTTCTCTTCTTGCGATCCTTATCGCTGCGATTTTTCTTTAGCCATTTTCATGTTTGCCGGCGTTGATTAACGATAAGTGCGAGGCATTGACATGATTTCTGCCAGCGGTCCTAATTGGTCGTGTTAACTGCGGCTAATTACCGGGCAGGAGCTGGAGCCAGGAGTTGCATGTTATTTCGCTAAGCCGTGGCTTTTTTTCTGGGAAATTGAAGGGGTTTTAATTGAGAAAACAATACCCCAAAATGCATGAGCCATTGTCGGAGTTATAAATTTAGTTAATTGAATGACTGGCAGAGGCAAAACACAAAAAACAATATCAACAATTTACAAGTGCAGTGTAGCCGTCGGCCATTTGTCATGCATGCGCCGCCATTAATCAAAAGTTGAATAACCTCACACCTCCCTTTGAAAGTAAAGGCTTGCGATTAAATTAGTCTCAGGGCGTAATTGTTATTAAAGATGCTCGTGGCACGGACTGAAAATGAAACGAAATTACTCATCATTAGCCGCGGGTAGGTGAGCCAGGACAGGAGCTGAGTGTTGCATACGCACGGGCGTTGGCGTTCTGGCCAATGATGGATTGCCCTGGCCAAGATAATTGACCTCTAAATATACTTGGGGGCCCTGGCACTGGCACCGCAAAGTAGGCTAAAAATATGGCACAGCACGAGGCCGAGGACCAAGGACGAGGACTCTGCGTTGGCGAGGCGGCGGCTACAGTGCGGGTCCAACAACCTCGATTCGCGAATGCCATTGACACTGGGCCAGAAAGGAGGCTGGAGCCGAGCCACCGCCTCCTGCTGGGCCAAAAACAAAAATATTAAGAGAGAGAGAGAGGCAGAGAGGGAGACAGGGACTCAAAGTCACTGAACGAACGAGTCCGGCTCACGCACTTTTCACAGGATGTCCCTGGGGGCACTCCAGCAGTCAGGCGGATAGCCAGAAGAAAGGTGAAGGCAGTGGAAATACTCTTGACAGAGTTTAATTTATATGACTTATCTTAATGTTATATTATTTTTATACTACATAATCAAAGATTCGATAAATAAATCTAATATCCTTTAAAGGATTTAGAACTTAAGCTCTCATTAATGATTATTACTCTCAATTATCCTGTCATTTTGTTGTAAAATTAGGCAAACAATTTAGAATACCTTTTGGAAATTCTTTCCCAGGTATCTTCCTAGTCTTCACACTGTGTCCTTTTTGGTTTTTCCCTTTCTCTGGCTCTCTGCTGTGCCACCCGCCAGGCAGCTCCTGCCCCATTTGGCTGCCACGCTGCTTGCTGGCATTTTTATGGCTCAAAGGCAGACGAAGGCGACAAGGTGCGTTGGCGTTGGCGTCTAGGACTCGGATTCGGTTACGTCTGCCACTACGAGCTCCTTTTTTCGGGGACCCTGCGTGCACGAGGCTCATTTGGAAAGGATCCCTGTAACGCTGGGCTGGCTGCGTTGCCCGGGTAACTTTTATTGTGTCATTGGCACGCATTGAGGGCAAAAAGTTAAATCTTAAATCATAAAAGCCTCCCGTGAAAGGATTATGCTGTTTATTGTTTTCGTTGGGGCTTAAAATTCTAGCGGCTTTAGTTTTCCCTTTCTTTTTTTAGAGACATCAAACATTTCATGGCTGTGGCTGCGTAATTCCCTTATCTGGGCCGCCGCTAATTGCTGTTAGCGATAAAGGCGAAGGTCCTTTTGCCGGGCTAAAACCTATCACCATCACCCACTGCCCTGTGGGTGCAGGGGGCGTTGGCCAAGTTGAATAAACTCAATGAGTTTTCCAACAGAATCACGCATTATTTGTGTCTGAGTGTTTGTGTTTTTCCTTTCGGGGTTTTTTGTTGCTGCGCTGTTTTTCTTTTTTTGTCAAATATGTCTAGACATTGAAGGTCATTTGCAGCTAACGGTTGGGGGGTTTACAAAAAAGTGACTCAAAGAGCACGTATCAGCTTTGACCTCTATAAGGAAATTCCTCGAGTTCTCCGATTCCGAATTCGATTTGCCTTGCAAATTACCATTTTCTGTGTCATTCGATTTGTGATTTGTTTCTGTGTCATTTCACTTGCTCACTGTACATATTATTTAGTCTGTGTTTTATATAGTATTACTAACCATTCGTTTGTTGTTGTTGTTTCTTTCGGTTAGAATCAAGTGAACTCGGGGCAACGTCTGCTGCAAAAACGTGACTAACAAGCGGCTCTCGCCGTAGCTCGTAAATAATCTTGAACTGCGTTATACCCCCTTTTTTTATTTTGTTGTTGAAATTTTGTATTTTAATTGCAGCTTTTGCCTAAGCGAGTCAATGAAACTTTGCCAGCAGATTAAACACACTTTAGAGAGACAGAGAGGGGGGTCGAAAGAGAGGGAGTATATGCTCAGGGAAGGAGATAGCGCTTAAATCTCAATTCGTAGCGAGTCGCTTTAGCTCTTGTTTTATTTTTGCGCCGCTGTTTGTTTTGTTTCAATTTCAATTTCTTGGAGCGTCAAGTGCATTGACTCTTCGACAGCGGCAGGAACGAGCTTTCGCTCAACGATTGTTTATAATTTAATTAAACTAAATTTAATTTGCATGCTAATGCACTTAATTATAGTGTAAACTGCACAAGCCGAGGTCATTGACCGACACCGTCGTCGTCGATGCAAACTTGTTGCGGCAAATAATGAGTGCTAATAAGCGGCCCTGAATCATGGATCTGGGAAGCTTATCAATGCACGCGTTTTCAGACCCCCTCCCACCCAGTCAGTTAGTTTCACACTCGACTGGCCAAAAACGACGACCTTGATGACAACGAACTCGCAGCCATCAGTTTCCAACCCCCAAACCCCCAACATTTCCTGGCTCTGTCATGTGAGACATTGTCTAGTTTACGGTCATTCCGATAAGACGAAGCTCCCTCAAACAATTTGCATCGTAAAGTGAAGAGCAAACAGAACTATTCCTACTATTGTTTACCCCAATTGTTTCCAAAGCTGCCAAGAAGTCTGCCAAGGGTCGCCTTCATATAATCAGGTTTGCGATAAGTCTCTCTCTCCGTTTGATTGGTTCTGCTTTCGCAGATATATACTCTATACTCTATACACTCTATATATATTTGTGTGATGAATGCGGGATTTGCCGGCTTACTTTCCACTTTTTTTTCTATTTGTGTTATTTTTGTTCCCTGTGCAGTATCTAAGCACAAAGGCAGCCGGTGCAAAAACGCAGTTTTCCCTCAACTGAAGGTCAACATCAGATAAGAGCGCAGTAAACTCCACTCCATTCGGCTTTATCGTTTCCAATCAGAATGTACGTATTTTGGCGGTTCAATGTCCGATTAGAGAACTTGAATTTCTTGGCCAAAAACGCACTCAAGTTCAGGCAGATATAGAAACAGATATAGATAGAGCTTTGAAGATAGCAAAGGGAACGATAACAAGTTCAAGAATATTTATTTCTGATTTATAAGGTGTATTATAAATATCTCTAGGAATGAACTTGTTGCGTTCTTAATGTTAATTTAAATAGGTAAAGAAGATAGCTTTTAACAGTAATATCAATAAAATAAAATCAAAATTTTCTATCTTTCTTGATTCAATTTTAATCGTGGCTAAAGGCAAGCCCCTAAAACATTGCTTTCTTTCAAAAACTTTAGTGTTTTTCTTGCAGTGTTCTAGACAAACTAGGATTACTGGGTAGCTAGAACATATTATTAAAATGAATCGATGCGGGGAAAGCAAATAAAACGGACTCATTTCCCAGCTACCGGCAATTGACAAGCTCTGTAAAATATTACATTGCCCTGTATCATGCCATTAATATTGAATAGCACACACGGGCAATCCTACGAAGGCAACGAAAATAGGAAAAAAAAGGGAAAATGAAAACCGAAACAGGAGAAACCTAAATAAAAAATCCTCTTTGCAAGCATGTCAGTTAATAACAGCGTACAAATTGTGGCAGATGACAACAACACGGCGGGAAAGCGGACTGGCGGGAAAGCGAGCTGGCTAGGTTGAAATGATTGCTGCAATGGGGAATACTAGTACGAATACGAATATAAATGCATGGAGGCGACTCGGCACTGTGGCACCTGGCTCCTATTACATGCGCACTGCATTATTACAAAAGGCTCCACAAAAACACAAAAAAAAAAAGCACAGAAATTGCAAATAAAAGGTAATATTAAAAGCGGCAATTTTCCGCGGAGCGGCAACACAGCCGCAGTAACAATTGCTCCGGGGCACCTAACCCACCAGCAAACAACAACAGTAACAACAACAGCGAGTGGAAAATGTGTGGAAATGGTGGAAAAGTTGCCTTCGTTTTGCGTGCCATATGCGAGTTGGAAAGGATTTCCGGTTTTTGTGCCGTGGCCTTTTGTAAATTGTTTTGTTATGAAAATGCAGCGAGCGTTGAGCGTTGAGCGACGATCTCGGCTAATGGCCGGCTCAATATATTATTTAATATGCATCGGTAATGGTCATGTTTTATTTAAGCTCCCCTTTTTAGGGAATATACCCTTCCGTCGTAGGTTCCCGTGAAAATTGATGCCTTGACGTTCGTCGTCCTGACAATGCAATAAGTCAAGGCGAAGACTTAGGTCAGCAATAGTTTCATTCAAGCTTTCCTTTCATTTCGCCTTGGCGAATATCCTTAGATCAGGATTGCTTCTTCGTTATTGAATTGAAATTCGAATTCATATTTGAAGGAATTTTAATAATCTGGCCAGGGCAGAGGGCAAACATGAAGAAGGTCCTGCCAGACATGCAAACGAAAAGCCGGGCGGGCTACCAAAAGAATCCATTCAACTCGAGCATATGGGTTTTATGGAAACGGTTGGGGCACCAGGAAGACTCAAACAGGATAGCAGGATACCAGGGGGCTGGAGACGAAAGGAAGTACCAAATGGGGCTGCATCTTGAGTATTTGTACACAGGTTCGAACCCCTTGGCTCAACTCAGTTTTTGGGTTCGCTTTCTGGCTGCCTTTAACCTCAAGTGCAACTCGGTGGCTCCACTGCCATTGCCACTGCCACAGCCACAGCCAAAGCCAAAGCCAAAGCCAGTGCCACTCCTGTCCCTCTCTCTTACTCTCTTGAACAGTTCTGGCCATGGCTCCTGCTTCTGGACGTTTTAGCCATGGCTTTGTTTTCGGGTTCGCTTTTGCTTGCCGCCTTTTTGCAACGTTTACGTTTTGTGCTCTTGCCCTAGCAAAGTTAATGCCAGTTGTTGTTGTTGTTGCACTGTATGCTATATACACATACATATATTTATACATATATATTTATATATATGGTATTATGGGTAGGGTAAAGGGCTATGTGTCTGTGGTGGTGTTGGTGGTGGCTTGTCGTAGGCCGAACGATGTTGCTGTTGCTTATCCTGTATGTCATTGAACCCAGCAGTTAAGAATCGGCAGGGAACTCTCCACATGTACCTGGGATTGCATGTCAACCTAGGTAACAAAACGACAACAACAGCAAAAATAGGTAAAACAGGGGAAGTATGCCCAGGTACACAGAGAGAAAAGGTACAGGCTTTAATAAGGGAAAGTGTTAAAGATATTTTGGCTAGACTTTTCCCACTTCCTAAGCAAAGTTATTGCACATTTTCTGTAAATTGAAATATTTCTGAAATCCTTTTCTCTCTGTGCTGGCACCGAAAGCAGCCGAAGGGCTGGTTAGAAAAGTTTCCTGCCCTTTTTTGCCTTTCCCCCTCACCAAACTCCTCGCACTTGACTTTATGCGAGGTGCAAGGAGCCAGGAGTGGGTTGTGCGGCAGGGCAGGGGAAGGACATGCCTTTGACAAGTTTTTCGCTTAATTTCCACAGCTACAACAACAGGCAGGAGCAGCAGGAGCAGAGGTATGAGGAGCAGGAGCAAAACCAGGACTAGGACCAGGAGCAGGAGCAGGAGCAGCAGCAGGAGCAGGAGCATAAGCTTAAGCATAAATGCCAAAGTGGGTAAAAGTAACCCAGCAGGAGAAATGTAAACAAAGTGCAGTTCCTAGTTGTTGCACATTCACCTCGATATTGTTTGCACCCGGCACCATGGCAACCCTTCTGCAGACGCACACCAATATATATAGGCATTACGCAAAAGCTGGAGAGAGTTGAAAGGGTTCAATCATAAACTCTTAGCTAGCACTTTTGGGGTTTTATTTAATTAATTGTACTTTGATTTCTCAAGGATTCGGTATCCTTTTTCGATACAAGTATATATTTCTTTTGCAAAGAGGAGAGACAGCTGGCGGAGGCTAATGGGGCATCTCCATGAGGTTGAATCCAATCCAAGACTAGGAGAGGCTTCAAAGAGTGCTGGCAACTTTGTAGCCATAACCGGCGGCTAATTCGTGCTTTAAAGCACACATCACGATGGAATTCGGCAAAAAAGGGGGCCTCATAATTTTAGAGCCGGTGCCCGGTGTTTGGTGCTTGGTTCTCGGTGGATGTGGCGGATAAAAGCAGCATCTATTCAGCACTTGCCCCCGAGGGTCTCTCCACCGTTGCAGTATCTATGAGGTTGCTCGTGCTGCTGCTGCAACTGCAACTGCAGCTCGTTCCCATTCTCATTCCCATTCCCCCATTTGCCGACATGTAAAATGATGCGTAAACAATATTCTGACGCATCATTAAAAACGCCCGAACGAGGCGCATCCAGCGCAGGCTGAGGAGGAGGGTAAGGAGCAGGAGGCACTGGCTCGGTCTGAATCTGAATCAGCGTCCAGTTGGGAATCAGTTTCCAGCCCTCTGTGTGAGTATAATGATCATGTTTTTTGCACACGGCAAACATGATGATGATGACGCATGTGGTCAAGGAACTGCCCTGCCTCAACAATAACAATTTCTATGCTGCTTGGATCCCGAAGATCAGCGGATATATATACACATGGTCGGGCTTTTCGGGGAGGAGGTGGACAAGGCACTGGACAAGGAGGAGTAGGAGATGGAGCTGAAAGGAGAACGGGATCGCCATGTCCACCTTCACGCGCTGCAATCGAGTTCAATTGCCTCGGCGAGTAAGCAAGCGTTCTGCCCTTTCTCCATCTCCATCTTCATCTGTGTCCCCATCTTCTCCAGAACCCCAGAGCCCCAGAGCCTCCTCCTTGGTCTCTCGGTCTCTCTCTCTCTCTGTGGGGAATACAGGAACATGGCTGAATGTATCGCTTAATCGCTGGTTCGTTCCTCCGGCTGTGGGCTGTGTTGTTGTGTTGTGTTGTGTCTTGCTGAGCAGGAGGAGGAGCATGGGGACCTGGAGGAGCAGAGCCGGTGGTGCAGCGTGCTCACTGCTTATTTATGCTGATCTCTGTAATGAGATATAATGCCGGCCGGCCGGTCAAAAAAGCAACAGCAACAGCAACAGCAAAAGCAATGGCAACGGCAACAATAGCAATGGAAAAACAACAAGCTGGCCAAGATTAAGAGTCAGTAACTCCTAGGAGGCACTAGTAGGGACAGCCGCCACCTGACCAAGGGACAGCGAACCCAAAAACCTGGCCAAGAGGGAAAGGCTTCACCGGGTTCACCAGGGGAGATTATCTCCTTTTTAAGTGAGTTTCAAGTCCAGGTGTCTAGTTAAAAAGGAGTAAGAGATTGCATTTGCGAAGTATTTCTGATAGGAACATAGAAGAGGTCCTTGATTTATAATATTCAAGTAAATAAAAAGTACTTTTTATAATGCAAAAACTTCATATTATAAACTGAGACCTTTGATACATATAAACTGCATCGAATCTGGAGGGTAAACCCCATGGAATACTCATTTATAGTATAGTTTTTATGGCACTGACAGCCTGGGCACTTCCATTGTGTGCAATCGGCGACGGACAAACATCATTATCAGCATTTGGGACACACAGTCGCATCGTCGTCATCATTACCAGCATCATTATCGAGCTGCATTCGTGATTGTTGTCGCATCAGCCAGGGGAAAATGTAGGAAAAGATCCACAGCCAAAGCTACAGCCAGAATCGGAATCAGAAACAGAGGAACCCAGTTGATAAGTCGTGCTCCTCCGATGCAATGGCGACAGAAGCGTAGCAGCCTCTGGAGCTCTCCGGCACAAAAGATCTCGCTTGCCAAAGCCACTCACGTATGCCGGTCGAAACAACATCTCGCCGAGAATCCCCACCATATATATATATATATAAAGAGAGATATATACATGGTGGAACTGACCTGGACAAGAATCGCAAAAGAAGACGATGAAGTGACGAAGCGGATCCTCAACACGCTGACAGAATCAGCAAACAACAAATATTATGCATACAGCTGATTCAGATTGGAACGAATCTGGGCTGCTATGATGGCACAAGATGGCATAAGGATGGACTGGAGTGGGCGGGGGACGTGCTCTGTCGAACTGAAGTGAACTCCATGCGTGGATATTAATGACCGGCCTCGACCCCGGACAAGAACAACAACAGCAACAGCAACGGCAACGAACGTGCCCAAGTAATAAAGAAATCTTTGCAATGTTGCGCGGGGGCGGATGGTTGACTTGCTTCGCTGGATTGTTCGATGGTTGGATGCCGGCTGCTTCTTCTTGGAAAGCCAAGCAAAAAATACAAATATATATATACAAATATATATAGAAAAAAAGGAAAGAAAGCAAAGAACTTTTGTGGGGTGGATGGAGGCAGCCCAGGCAATTGGCAAGCGCGTCGAAGAGGCGCATAAATTACGGAAACACAACAACCACGTTCACATCGGGAACAGAGATGGGTACTGGGGACTCTTCAGTGGCGGTTTCCGGGAGGGTAACACCTAGCTCTAGGAACAATGTATTAACTATGGTAATCATAATATTTAACACATTAATTATCACGATTTTTAGAGCGAAACCAGACACACAATGAACGATGATCGATTGGCTTTTTAGCTAATTTGAGTAAGTTCTAGATTGCATGTCAAGTTAATGACCGTTCAGAACATTAAATATATATATTTTTAATATTTAATTGTGAGTTTGTAAGCCCCCCTTTTCAAAAGCTTGACATAAATAAGCCACTGACTTTGAAGACTGATTTAAAGGAGTGAGATTCTCTTGTGGCAGGAAATGCTGCTGCTGCTGCTGCTGCCTCGTTGACATTGCCCTCTCTGGGCTCTTGTTTTGTTTTGTTTTTTCCCCGCTTTTCTTTTCTTTTTTTATTTTTCGTACCGCGGAAACACACCCATCATCAGCTGATGCAGAAAACTTGCTTAATTTTTTAATTGCCTCAGCGGTGTTCTGTTTCCCTACTCCGCTTTGTTTTTGTCTGGCAATTAAAAATGCGTAACGCGGCTGCATCTGAGGTGGAGTGCCTTTGTTCCTCTGTTATTTTGCGAGCTAAGCTAATGAGCTGATTGCCAGTGAAACATTTGTGCAAAAAAACGATTAATAAATAAGGCAAAAGACTTAACGCTCCTTGCTTCCTGTCTCAGAAATCACTTAATTTATGACTTACGGTTAACCATATTTCATACTCAATGCAGAAGGGAAACTCACCTGAAATAAAAAGAAAAACAAAACAATTAGTATAGAAAATACTTTACAAAAAGATCAAGTTTTTGTTCATTGAGGACAAACCCTTAGTCATAAGTGTCCCCCTTATGCATATATGCATATATGTATAACTTTTTGTTTATCTTATGAAAGTTTCTTTCCATCTCATTTTCCATGTTTGTGAGGACAAACAAGTAGAGGAAAAAGCTGAATGCAACAGCAACAAAATACTGTTCGAGATGCATCTAAATTAAAGCAACAACAAACACAATGACAAGAGCCTTAACTAAAGGCAGCAAACAACTGAAATAAGCAGCTCTGGACAATTGAAGGCAGGACAGAGAATTGTCCAGGCCAAAACCAGATGATAATAATGACGATGGCAAGGCGAGACTCTCGAGGGGATCAGGAGCAGGAGCAGAAGCTGAAGATGGAGCCTAGCCCAACATTGTTTTTCTTCTCCTCACGGCTGGAGCTGGCTGTTGTTTTTCGGCTTTATATCTGCGCCTCAGAATCATGTCGCGGAGCCAGTGAGCAACATGTTTGTGCAACTTGCGAGTGCTGCGGCACTCGGCACAGCAGCAGCAGCAGCAGCAGCAGCAGCAACATCGAGCGATTGCCAAGCCTCAGATGTTGATGTTGCTGTTGTTGTCCGTGTGCCATATACATGGTCTTTGGCCAATGCACAGGGGGAAAATTATATAGTAAAATTGTAACAAAATATATATTAAGTATAGTAAAGAAATCTTTTACTTCGTGCCAGGTTTGTATGATTTTCCTCCCCTCAAAGGCTTTGATTTTCCATATATCTTATATAAAAAGAAGCTCCTATTTTGTCTCCGTGTTCACAGTCATGTTGCTGCTGCAGATAAGTTGCTGCTGCTGCTGCTGCTGCCACTTGCCATTGAAGTTGCTCATCAACTTTAGTTTACCAACACACATGCGAATGCGAAAGTCGCAGCTTGTTGCATTTAGTCATCGCAGCTCCCTCCTATATGTATATCCCTCCGATATCTCCGATCCCCTCCCATGCCCCTGCATTCGTTACGTTCCACTTCAACACCCGTCGACCCGGCACACTGCCTTTCCCACAGCAAAAAAAAAAAAACGTAGAGTGCAACAGAGTTCGTTCCACTCGATTTTCGCCCCGCCACCTTCCGCCGCCGATTGCCGCATTTTCCCCGCTGGCTTTTGTTTTGATTTCGTGCAGTTTGTTTTGCTTTTCATATTTCTTCTGGATTTTGTATTTTGCTCATCGTTCGCTAGCTCTCTCTGTCTCTCCCTGCTCCGGATAATGGCAGCCGGGCGAGAAGTGGAGTTGTGGAAACTGGAACTGGATATGCACTCGTGACGTCACAGCGAGGGCATTCACTTTTCAGCAGCAACAACAGCAACAGCAGCAGCAGCAGCAGCAGGAGCAACAGCAACATGTTGCCGACAACAATCTGCGGCTGCCACATTTGTCTTTCACCGCTCGCCGCCATTGTCCACTTTATGAGCCACGAAATTCAAATTTACACATCGATAGCGAGGCGAAGCTCGGGAGCTGCACTCATTGTCACGATAAATCAATTGGCCTCTGTGGCCCCATTGCAGCAGCAACGTTGCAGCCACAGCAGCAGCAGCAGCAGCAACATCGGCAACATTGGCTTGCCTGCGGATTGGAGGTTGCTCTGAGCCCCTTGTCGGCATCTCGTTCACAGTAGCAACATGCAGCTGACACTTACGTATGTTAATGTTGACAAAAGAGTCAAGACAAGAGCAGCGGTGGCAGCAACAATGGCCCCATCAATTCGTGCGGGGGAAAGTGGCCAAGAAATCGAGTCCAAGTCAAGTTTTAGATACTCGAGTTGCAATGCAAGACCAATGCTAGCCAGAAAAAGTGTCCTTTAGTAAGTGGAATCAAGTCAGGAAAGCCTTAAAATGATAGTTATAATATATATTTCCTTTCTAGAAATGAACTCATAAACTATATGGTTTTGTCTCTTTAAGCCTTTTTCTAAACGTTATCTATACTTTAATCTCTTGGCTTTATTTAAATATTAAATCTGATTGGCTCTAAAATAACAACCATTAGCAGCACTCTAACTTCAGCCTCAACCCCTTTTCAGTTGTACAACTGCAACATTTCTATTTGATTCGATTTTCCTGGAAGATGGACGGCCGCTTGACCCCCTTTAGTCGCCTTCCCTGGCGATTTATATGCGGGTCGCATGCAAAGCGCCATGTCAACAAATCAGCCTGGCAACATACACGGCCACGCCCCCATCCCGTACGACGCCCTCCCCCCTATCGTGACGCGTCAGTAATGCAATTATTTTGATTTTTGTTTAACAATATTTCCCCCCGGTTTTTCTGTCTGTGGATCAGCAGAGCTGTTGGCCATGGCATGGCTAGAGCAAATAAAAAGAGCGGCTGACATTTTCATTGGAGCAAACTCCTGGCCGCTTGCCGGCTGGCTATGGGATCATTAGGCGCACCCCGGGGCCATTAATTTGAGCCGGCCGAAAAGTGTTTGCCAATATACGAAAACACGAAGCTAAAAAGGCCAGCGCACGAGGAGCAATTGGTAGGACGGTAGAAGGTAGAGCTGCCCGGGGAGAGGCAGCTGAGAAAACAGCCAGCTAAACGCAGCATTTAAGATAAATCCGCGTCGATAGCCGCAGACCTGAGCTCGGAGCTCGAGGAGCTAGTTTGGGGGTTTTGGGATAAGGGAATGGGAATGGGAATAGGAATAGGACAGAGCAAAATGGCCACATCAAGTTCAATGCACAGAAACAAGTTGGCAGCGAGAACCAGAACTTGGCCAAGAGCACACAGAGCACGGAGCCAAGTCATGGCAATGCCTTGCCTTCCTTTTGAACCCCTGAAGAGGGTATTATCATTGGCGGGGCCATCAAGTGTTGGGCCCTAAGGTGACTTTGGACTTGGTCTTCGGCTCTACCCCAAGCAAGTCTTTAATTTTTACGAGTTTTAGAGGGGGAAAGTCTAGATCGAAGTCTAGTTTTTCCTAGGTAAGGGCATTACTAGATTCGGCTCTTGGCTTTCGTTAACTTTTGCCTTAAATTAACTCTCCTCATTCTCAGGTTCAATGCTCCATTTAGACGGTGGACAGTTGCAGGCACTGCATCGCACACTGCTGGGCGGTAAATCAGAAAAATCAACACATAAAAACTAAACAATCGCCTCATTAATTACAATTAGAAGTGTTTATTGCACAAGCGCGTCCATAAAACGGGCAGAAGAAGCTCTGGCCAAAGGGGCTTGCGTCATCATCAATCTGAGGCTGGAGGTTTGCGACTTTGAGAGTCCAGTGATCGTAGCGACAACATCGGGCCAGTGGTCTTGGCCAAAGACTGGAGACAGACAAACTGGAGAGACTGAAGACTTGCAGCCTGGGGGACTCGCAAGACACCCGTGGGGCTGCCCCGGGGGCAGGCTGTAGGATTCATCAATCAACAGCTGTCACTGCCGCCGGCAGCCGGCCGGTTTGCTTCAACTTCAACTCCATCTCCATCTCCAACTCCAACTCCATTGCTGTCCCGGGATCTGTCTCTGGTCCAAAGCCGGGCTGTCACTCTGCGCGGCGCATGCGCAGCCGTCTTGGCCAACAGCAGCTTCCTGTTGTTGTTGACCAGGCCTCCAGTGACTCGCTTCTGATTGCGAGTGGAAAATTGCCACTCCGCTTTTTATGCAAATGCCTAGCCGTAATTGTTGCACGAATATTGCATAATCATGACACATTACAAATGATCCACCGATTTCCAGCATGCCCCAGTCATCATCAATGTCACGCCTCATTAGCGGCACAATCGGCATCATCGGAATCAGAAGCTCGCTCCTGTCGCAACCGATTTGTGTCCGAAGTTTGGATGTAAGGAATTCCGGGAATTACACTTAAAGCTTGACTTAAAGTGGAGCAGCGATTCTCCTCAGGACTCTCCTCCATTCCAGGCCATTTGGCTTCAGTCACGCCCACGGTTCGGATCTGGCGTTCTATTTTCAGGCCGCTGTTGCTTGCTTCGCTGACTCCCATCCATTAACCGGGCCGTCATTTATTTTTACCTTTGGCCAACACCTTTCTATGGGAGAGCTAACCAGCATCTGGTCATTGGCTTTTTAAATATTTAAGCAGCAGCAGCAGCAGAAGGAGCACACGAGTCCCGGTGAGTGCCTCCCCCACCTGTCGCATTGACAAAACGCTTTCCCACGGCAACGCCCACAAAGGACCCACAATTGTGGGCGAAAAGGGTAAGGCAGAAGGCGGAAAAATGTGAAAGCTGAAACCTTCGAGTGATTACAGAGAGAAAATGGGAAACCCATAATACAGATTGATTGGGTTTTGATTTATTTCGGAGAGAGAAATGTTTATTTATGGTTACTTTTGAAGAGGTTCATTAGCTTTCTAAGTATTATATATATATTTTCTATATAAAACGAGCTACTTTCTGGACCAAAAGGTCTTATAAAGTTTATTTTTCTTATATGTTGTTCAAAGATAATCCCTTTAAAAGCCCTGAAACTTTTTTCCTGTGTAGGATTTGGCTTTGGCTTTTGTAATACATATAGGATGACCTGCGGCGCTACCTGGACGTGCGGACAAAACTGTCTATATGCGAATAAACTCCGTCTATCAAATGACAACAACGCTGAGGAGCCAAAGCCGGAGCTGGAGCCGGGGTAAAATGTCCCTTTTTTGCAAGAGAGCATCCTTTGTGCCGTGTCAGCAAACTAGATTCGCTTCCCAGTGCCATTTATTTATCTGTGGCCCCTTTTCGCTTTTCCTCGCTTTTCCAGCTTTTCCCCCCGATCTTCTCCTTCCCCGTTTCTCCCCTCTCATGATTTGGTCGCTAGCTTTTGACGCTTTATTTCCGTATCCGTTGCTGCGAGCGGCATTTTGTTTACCCGCAAAGCGAACTCGTACCAAAGACAGTTGGCGGGCAGGAAGAGTGAAAGAAAGCACTTTAATGTAATTGCGAATCTATGTGAAATGAAATATTCCCTGCAGTCACTTCAATCGCTAACTGGAAACTTGGTCAAGAGCTCCACCTCATTCCCCCCACACCCCCACACTTGGCGTGTTCCTCCCGCCAGGGATGATAAGCGGCTCCAGCTCCGACTCTGGTGACCGCTTGCAAAAGGCAGCATTACTCAGTGTTGTGAAATTGCATTGTGAGTAAGGCAACCCGATCCGATGAAGTGATCCCTTGCCGACTGCCGGTGCAATTCACTCATCTAATTGGCCATAAGCCCCACCACCACCGACTAACCCAACCCACCGGACACTTAACCCCTGCAGAAATGAGGATTACGAGGTACGAGGAAAAGCCCCTCGTGTGTGTGCGACGACATGTCAAAGTAACATTTAACGGCTTTGATGTTTGTCAAATGGCATTTTAAACAAATGCAACTGGCACATGGGGCAATAAAAGGCAACGGGCCCCGACAGCAGCATAAATAAATAGCGCTATAATTTACGCTTTTCAGGTGGAAATTGCACGCAATGTTGTCCCCCGCACTTTTCCCTCTAATTTCCCTTTACTTATATACCTAGCCACTTGTGGGCGGGATTTATGAGTGCAAAGCACAACACTTTGGTGTTAAAAAATAAAAATATAAAAAAGAGAGACTAAGAAAGTCAGGGCTATGAGCGTTCCAAGTCATAAAGCAATAATTAGCCACTAAGCCACCGGCCAATGGTGGTGAGATAAGCTTCGGAGCGTTATTGGCAAGACAGAAAATGGGTTTCGCTTAATTATGGCACTTGTAATAAATAAATAACGAGTGGAAATGCATGCCAGTGGCTGGAAAAGCCGTTCGACTCAGACAGCTTGACGCCAGAAGCAAAGGCAAAAACAAAAAAAAACAATACAATACAAAACCAAAAGCTGCAAAATGCAAAAAAAACACACACACAGAAAACCCCCGTGTAATGATGATGATGAAGCTTTATTTTTTTTGCAAAGCAGTCATAGTTATACCCATATACCTGTGTACCTGTACACAATGGCAATTAGAGTGCAGTGTGTTGTGTGTTGTGGCAGTGGAAATTCCCGTTGGCTTAAACAAAAGGTGCAAACACACAAATTGCAGCGGTCGGATTTCAAATAATAATGAACGGCGCGTGTAATAAAATCATGGCAACCCAAGTTGACCTCAAACTGTGGGTGGGAAATGCTAATGACAAAACGTACAGCAAAGCCAGTCAGTTTACAGGTAAACATTTTGGCAAACCTTTCTGGCTTAGAAAAGATTTACAAAATAAAACTTATCGGCGAGTGGCAGGTGCCAACTCATTCGCCATCAATCTCCGCGCAGTCAAAATCTTGTTTTGTTGACTTGTCAAAAGCGCTGACGAACGGCCACCGCCACTACCACCGACACGCCATCTAGCGTGCGGTCTGGGCAACAGCGAAACCGCAGCAGCGGCAACAATTTGTAATCCTATTAACCCCTTGACTGCAATTAATCAATATTTTGGCCAAAAGCCACTTGACCCGCCAAAACACGATTAAAAAGCCATAATTGAAAGTTGTCAAAGAGAGATGGAGATGGAGATGGAGAAGGAGCGGAGGAGTTGTCTGGGGAAAACACATTACGTTTAGCTCATTATTTTAATACCTCAATAATATATATATATATTTAGAGCTTAATTGGCATGGCAGCCTTTACTAATGACAAATCAATCAGCTTATGAAATTCAAGCCCATGCAAATTGCCAGTTAATCCAAAGTTGTGTTCACATTTTATGCATTCGCAAATTAGTGGCTTTCATTATAATTATTTTGTATTTTTTTTTGCCCATTTTATATGTGAGCTTTGTGTGAATATTTTTATGATATTTATTCTATGTGTTTTTTGTTTGTTGCTTGTTTTTGCAGCGAAATCTTCAAGGCCATGCACATTGAGTGACTCGATGTTTTTCGCTTGCCAATTTTATATAAGTTTTTTTTGTGTGTTCCCCCCTTTTGTTCGCTTTTTTTCGCGGAGATTGCAACCTGTCGCAAATATTTCGACGCATTTGTTATGCTTAGCTTATTTCATTATGATGATGATGATGATTATGGCTGCTCCGTATTTATATATTTATAAATGTTGCAGTCATTCATCATAACATCAAGAACACCTGAGCACCGGAGCTTACTGCGCCCACAGTGTGTGTTTCTGCTGGGAACGGGAAGTGGTTTAAGCCAAATCGCATTGCAAGGCCAATGAAATCAGTGAGAAATTCCTAGACACTTGACTCCATCGGTAGTACCTCCAAGCCAATCCAATCTGACCGATTGTGTCAAGTCAAGGCTGTTATCTTCTGGTGAAAGCGGTTCTCTCTGAGGGTCGTAAATTATTTAATTCCTCCTCCAGCTACTGAGCCATCATCAATTGCAACCTGTTTCGGCGATGACGTGATCTTGAGCGTATCCAAAACCGATTGGCCAAGACCAAGCACTAAGTGGTAATTTATCATTGGCCGCTATGCTGGCTAGCCAAAAAGGAACAACAAAAAATATACAATGAAACAGGAAATATAAACGGAATTGCCAAAACTGCAATAAATATTAACTAAAATATTAGCCAAGAAAGGGTCTACAAATAAAGTGAAAGCTTGCTAGAAAGTAAATAAAATTTTGTTTACATTTTTAGCTAAAAGTCTAGCTAGATTTAAAGATATTTCTAAAGGTGATATATAATGAATTTTATTTAACTTAAGTCTCTTAGATGTTCTTTATATCTTTTAGGATTCCTTTTAGATTTCAATTATATATTCATTCAGAAGCTTGAAAGACAGTGAAGGAGTCGTTTCCAACACTATAAAGTATACATATATATTCTTAATCAGCATTAACAGCCGAGTCGATCTATCCATGTCTGGTCAAAATATGAATTTTTGGAAATTTTTCAAAATTTCAAAATTTTATAAGGGTCCCACATAGTTAAAATTGTCAATAATTTAATAAAATTTTACAAAATTTTCAATTTCTAAAGTCAGTAAGCTGATTTTTAACCTAATAAAAACTAGCTGAGAACCGCTTTCCGATTTGAAATTGAAAAGTATTTTTGGCTTAGTTATGATTTTGGAAAGCTTTGATTTATCTCAAAAAATAGCCATTTTTAAATAAATTAATATTTTGTTAATTTTCTTGGTGGTACACGAAGGCCAAAATGCAAATGATTACCAAATTCATATTTATTTCAATTTGTATTCAAAATATTAATCAATAAATTGAATGATTTCTCATTCCAACACATGAACCGTTGGATAAACTTTAATTTTCTTGAAGTTAGCTTTATATCTCGTTAGATTTTCTTTGTATCTCTTAACTTTCTCTGATATTTTATCTTTTAAATTTATGATATCTTTTTGACTTATTTAATATCTTTTAATGATACATCCTTTAGATTTCCTGAATATCTCTTATGTTTGTTTTAAATCTCTCCGAGATCGTATCTTTTATCTTCCCCCTATATTTTACTAAGCAAACCCAACACCAAATTCAATGATAAATCCTAGAAACTTCAAAACCGGAAGAGGAATTGCTAGTAGAAAGAGTTTATTTGTATCTGGAGACATATCGCTTTGATCTTGATCTCTTTTTTTCTGTTTTTTGGTGCAAATAAAGCGATTTGTATGCCGCTGCCGTTGTTGGGCATTGCGGTTAATAATACTGCCGGCCTGGCCCGTAGTTATTGCGAATGTAAATATTTGCGAGAAGCGAATGAACCGAGCTGGAGGCAAGCGAACCTCTCGCATTTCGCATTTAGCAATTCGCATTTAGCATTTAGTATTTAGCATTTCGCATTTGAGCATCGGTTGAATGCACTGTGGCCTGGAGACGACAGAACTTGGCGACGAATAATCGTCATCTAAAATCCGCTCTCTGAATTATTTATGTATGTATGTAACATATGGATGAAGGATCTGGATCTGGGCACTCGTTCTCAGAGGGAGCTGGCTGGGATCGAACCGGCGCACTTGTTATGCAAATGCCATTCAAAGGTAAACCGGCAAAGAGCGGTTTTCTTGTGTTTTATTTTTGTTTTGAAATGTATCCAAAAGATACCGAGATACTCGCTAGTCGCGGGGAGCTGTCGTCATTGGCAGCCGGAGCGTTTTGGCTGGCGTCACAACGCCGCTCTGACGACGTTAGCTATTGCTTTCCGGCATTGCAAGTCGCACACGGCAGCTACAGATACAGATACATGTGTGGGTGCAGATACAGATACGAACACACACGCGCAAGATACTTTGGCCAGGCAAGCGCATTTTATAAATAGTTGCTGCTGTTGTTGATTTTAAACAGCAACAACAAGTTGTTTGTTGGCTTCTCTTATGTATATACATATATATCATTTTTTCTTTTGTCATTGCAAATCGAAAAATAGAAAAAAGATTTTTTTGTTTTAAATAAAAACAAATAAATACAAAATTTTTTGATACAGAGAGAGAGAGAGAGAGAGAGAGAGAAAGGCGAGCGATCGTTTTCAATTTTCGCCGTTGCTGTTGTTGTTAGTCAGCGGCGGCGACGACGACGACGACGACGGCAGCGACGGCATTGACCGCTAGAATGCAATCAACCTAGTCCAAGGCCAAGTGGCCAGCGGTTTTTATTTTATTATTATGATTATTTGTGCGACTGAGGTGTGTGTGTGTGTTTGAGTGTGTGAGCGGGTGCTGGTGTATCTATAGACTATGAAATTCGCACTGCTCCGCGGGAGACTCAACTAAACCGTGAGTAATTCCCCAACGCGGTTCCTGGAAATGCACTGCAGCTATTTTTGGGGGTTTTTTTTCCAGTTGCCAGGCAGCGAATTTTCTTTCTCTCCCTTCCCCTTCCTCTAATATTACCCGTAACCAAAAGCTAAGCAAACACTTTTTATTGCCATGTTTGCACAAAAACTGTTTATTGGCCAAACATTTCTGATTTATGCTCGCCAATTAATTGGCCAGCGGCTACCGGAATTGCTGTGATTTATACACATTTTGTGTATTTTTCGTATTTGAAATTATGTATTTAATTCCAGCAGTAATTTATGAAAGCCGAAACCAGCTAAGACCAAGTCTAGACTTGGCCAAGTGTCATTAGGCTAATTAAAGTCACCCAGGCGTAGGGTCTGAAGTATCCTGCCAAAGTCTATGGCATACTTTTCGGGGGGGCAAGGAGTGCTCGGGTCTGGATTTCTCGGAACTGGTATAGGGGCAACTTTCCAATCCGCTGACTGGGATTGAGACACCAACCAAGCAACCACCAACCAATTCATTTAGCAACAAAAAAAAACCCGACACTGACATGTCAAGGTTTCACTTTGTTTCGCCTCAACACACACTGCCCACACGGATATGTTTAAATATAAATGCAGATAAGTGGCTTTTTGCAATATATATATATATCTATATAGTATATGTACATACGAATCCGACTGCGTTTCCACTCCGCAGAAGTCAATTAGAGGCATTAGCCTGTCCAAAGCGACAAATTACTCACCTGCAATTAGAAGAGCGAAAAGAAAAATAGACGTGAGATTATGGTATTGAAAAGTGGCTTCAGCAATTTGAATAAGAAATCTATTTGCATTTTGCATTGTAAATGTGAAATATTCCTTCTTGCCTTTCAATAATTATGATAATAACGGGTTTGCACGGCTTGAAAGTAAAAAATCTATACATAAATCAAATATTGCTCATACGCCAGGGTAGCCCGTCGCCATCATTTCTATACAAACAAATCGCCATAATGATGATGGCGCACGCAACGCTTCAGCTTTATTTTTTACCTTTCTTAAGCCTGATATTTACTGCGTTTACTTTGACTTTGGAAGGGCTGCATTTTCTTCTAGCCAACTTTTCCAATTACCCAAAAAAGAAAAACAAAAAAGAAGCAGAAGGAAAAATTGTTGCTCGAGGCGGGAGTGTCACGCAAGCTAACCTTGAAACCTTATCGATTTGGAAAAACAGAAACCCAACCTCAAACCTGGAGTTAAACTCAATTTGCCAGTCGCCGGCGTTATTTCTGCGTGTAATTGGCCAAACTTAATTAGATTTGAGATTCCTTGGAGGGAGAGAGAGAGAGAGAGTGTGAGCTATAATTAAAATCATTCCCGATTTAAAATTCGCCGACAGGAGAAGGTTAAAGAAAATGGAGAGAAAACTCACTCAAGAGCTAGGCCTGCGCACTGCTAGGCTCCATTTAGAGAGAGCCAGAGAATCGGAGAATTATGGAGAATTTTCCTCTCCCTCTCTCTCTCAATCACTCTCTGTAAAATGCGCGGGAAACCCGAAGCGTTATTTATGACGACCCACTGAACCACTCTGATGACGTTGATGCTCCCCTCTTTGGCCAAGAAAGGAAAGGGGAAAGGGTTTACATTTGCGTGGGTTTTTCGCCGCAACCCTTAAAAGTGTTGCCATATCGATTTTCCCGGGTCCAAAGAGGGGGAGGAGTAGGTAGGTTCTGCTCGCCACAGCGATGTCTCTGCCTCTGCCTCTGCCTCAGTCGACTTTTCTCGTTTTTCATGTCTGCCCTGACCTTGAATACATTTGCAATTCCTTCGTGCGCTGCCAACTAATGTGTGTACGTGTGCCTGTGCCCCTCTCTCTCTCTCTCTCTCTCTCTCTCTCTCTCTCACTGTATGTGTTTGTTTGTCGGCATTTTCCCAACTTTTTTTTCTCTACTTTTTTCCCCCAAACTGTGCTGGTCAGCAGCCCATTGATGTTGCTATATATACATATATATATAGATTTGTTGTCATGACAAATTTGGTATGCAAAAAAAAGAGGAGAATAAAACAAGATATTCTGTCATGTTTGGCTGCTTTGAGGTGGCAAATGCGATTTGGCACTGGACTTGTTGCAAACATTTTCGTGGAGAGAATAATTTGTTTGTCAAGATTTACTTTTGAAAATATATAAATTATGACCGCATTGCCATGACTATATATATATGCTATCATCTCTTTGTGATTTATGACCTGCCTTGGATATAACCGCTTGAGCTTGACTTTTGCTCTGCTGCACAAACGTCACGACCCCCTCTTAGCGCCATTTTCTGACGTTGCCGGTATTTGAATTTCCATGCAGTTTTCCCTCGAGGGAGGTTTTGAGCATCTGTGTGACTCGGAGAATGTTAAGCTGTGAGGCGTGCCGGCATTATTGCTCTGCTTTAATTAAGCCGCCCATCCCATCACGTCCTTCTCCTCCTTCCTCCTCCACCTCCTCCTCTATCAACCTCCCACAATCTAACCCCCCAAATGCAAATGTCAACGAGCTGTTGCTCTGTGTTTTTTTCTGCCCACGCCTTGGCTTGTTGCGCACTCGGGAAAAAAAGATCACTCAGCTTGGATCAAAGGTGCATATCAAATTACCATATAATTACATATTATATTATTTATTGAGGAATTTTTAAATTACTTTGTGTGTGTTGAATCAAGGTGAGACTTTGTTTAAAGGAGTACTACTCTCTCAATTAAATATCAAAAGAGTTAAGACTTGTTGAAAGGGTTCTTAGGTATGAAACTAGAAGAACTATATTTGCTTGTAGCTTGGAATATAAAAATTACATATTTTATATAGCTTTAAAGCCTGATTTTGTATGCCAAGATTTATGATTTACATTTCGAATCAAACCCCAACTTGCTTGCTCTCCTCCACAAAACTTTTCCATGGCACGTGTTCTATTCCTAGCTTCATAATCCATCACTTATTGGGTATTAATTCACACAAAATCAACCCGACATAGAGTACTCACAGTACATAGAGTGTGCATTGTGTGTGTGTGTTTGCGAATAGCATTTGTTTGGCAAACCGATCGCCATTCTCTAGTGATGTAAGCAGGGCACTTTGCTATACATTGTTTGCGGGGCTGCATTTATTTTTCCCACTCGGCAAACAACACCCGCAACCGCACACACACACCCCCCTACACCCCTGATCAGTCAACTAAGCGTATAATTAACAAAGATTGCCATATCAAAAAAAAAAAAAAAAAAAACAACCAAAACCAAAACAGAAAGCAACAAAACGGAGCTGCCTCTGCTTGCAAATGAAATCACCTGGCGAGTTGCTTCTGTGCTGCCGCTTGTTTGGCTTTTAATTATGGCGACTGCGGCGACGCCAACAATAAATTTTCGATATATACATATTCAGGTATATATATATATAAATACAGGTGTATATATGTAGATATATACTATAAAGCATACACGGCACGCCAAGATATGTGTATGTTTTTGCGGGGGATACTCTCTCGCACGTTTGCATATTCATGGCATTATTAATTCATTTTGCGCAATGCGAAAATTAATTAGCCATGAAAAGTGAATCGACCGCAAAACAATTCCAACACCGATCCGATGCATTCACATTTTCCAAATTGTTTATTGTACAATTAACAGAAGAAACCAGCGGCCAAGTCTCCGCTCTTTATTTTTTGTTTTCTTTGACAAGTGAAACGCTCAGATTTATGTTTGATATTTCCTCAAGCTTGTTTGCACGCAAAACAAACTCGCATCGCCAGATAAATGGAAATTTAAGTATGAGCGAAAATACATGTGTTGTCATTAGCCAATGATTTAGCTACCGAATAAATCTCATAAATATTATTCACCGAAGCATCCCATCTCTATTTTGAATGCACCTCATTATGATACAAATTTTGAGCGGAATAAATTGAAAGCATTTTTAAATGAAGTGGTTCTCGGAGATCTATGACTTTGAGATAGCACCAAAATTGTGGGAATTATTTTCGGGGGCTTAATTGGATATGATAATGAAGGTGTATTTATGACATCAGAGAAGTGCGATTTCTCCCAAGCAGGAATCAAATCTTAAAAGCTTTATTTAGATTTGAATGAATCGAAAATTAAAAAGGAAAGTTGAAGACTAGTTTGTTTAATAAAGGAAAGATTTCTTAAGCCAGAAAAGTAAATAGGAAATTCTAAACTTAAACCAAAACATTGTAATTTTACCAATATCTTTTTTATATTTTTTGCTAAAAGTATTTTATCTCTTTTTTGGAGTTATGGAAAATTGCAAGGCAAGAAAACTTTGATTACAAAAATGTATTCCAGCCAGATTTTCTCTCTTATCTTCTCTAATTTAAGTAATTAATAAATGCTTAAGATAATTTCATGATCCCTCAAACTGGTATCCCCCGCAAATAAACCATAATGTGTGGTTAGCTTTTCCATTTTTCATTTTCTTTTCTGATTTTTGCCAATATGCAAAAAAAAATTGAAATAAAAATCCAAATGAAAATGGCAAAGTGTAAATTGGGCTTTAATTTGACGATAACTTGAAACCAGAAATTTAATATAATTAGCTACAATTTGTGGCCAGATTTTCCATTTTCCATTTGCCATTTTCCCTCCGTTTTTTTTTTTTTCTGCCACTGACGGCGACGTCAGAGCTGCGACACCGACAGCGAAGTCGACGTTTGCCGCTTGCATTTGTGTGCGAACACGTGCCGTTGCACCTCCCAGCCCCCAACCCCTGTTTTTGGGGGGGAGGTCGACCCGATCCCCCCCAGTGCACCAAGCCTCCCCCTTTATCTCCTCGCTCTGACAGTGCATGTGTGTGAGTGTGTGTTTGCGGCGATTTGAGCGGAAGTGAGTGAAGTGAGCGAATGCGCATGGCGGACGAGAGAGAGAGAGAGACGAGCGCAAGAGCGAGAGAGCGGATTGCATTTTCATGGCTAGCGTTTGTTGCGCAACATTCGCTTTTGCCGGCCGGCGCAATTGTATGTATTTTGCTGCAACAGTGTGGCACTTGTATGTGTGTGTGTCTGTGTGCTGTAACCTAGAAAACTGCATTTCCACGCGCCGCTGTATGTATGGGTGGAAAAAGTACAGCCACGACAACAGTTGCAAGGGCCGCCATTTTGTTGTGTTCCGTGCCGCCACGAAACTAGGCCAATTCGCCGGGCTGCCCTCTTTTTCCGTTGGCTCTTTTGTTTTTGCAAAAACTTTTTCTGTTTTTTTTGTTTTCTGCTTCTGGGTGAAATGAAATGAAATTGAAAATGAAACCCCTAGAGAGGGGGAGGAAGGGAGTGAGGAGAATGGGGCTCGTGGCAAACGTTTGCCAAAAAATGTTTCGCAAACATTTCGATTACATGCCGCTGACCACAATGTAAAAAGGCCAAAAGCGATTTGTACATGTCAAGCAGAGATATATGTGTCAGGGCATTATATGCAGGGCTAAGGAATTTACTTTAATTGCAGGGAACTAAATATATTTATTTTAAAGCTGAATTCTGGCAATTAAGGGAAAGTTTAATGCATTTTCCAATGTTAATTATGAATAAAATCTTAAAGGTTTGAGTTTAAATCGTTAAGAAAGGCGTCCTTTTCTAAAATTTCCTAGTTTAAAAACTTGTGTTTTGCAAAAAAAGAATTCATTTTTAATCATAAAACCCTATTTTCTAGTTATCTTTCTTATTCTGTTAAATTTTAATTTAATTTACTTGCCATTTCCTTAATAATAATATATAAACAAGTCTGTATGGAAATTGCAATTAAAGTAATTAAAAACAAAACTTAGCCTTGTTTTTTGTTGAAGAAACAGCTTTGTAAATATAATTCGTTGACTACAAAAAATAAATAATAATAAATTTCAATCAATCACGATCTTACGACATCACTTCTCATTAGATTTTTGTAACGATTTTTAGCGCTTTTCCCCGTGTCTATATTTATATCGCATTGTGGCAATGCACATATATCGAATCTGGCCATAAGCAGAAGGCTGGCTAAGTGTGTCAGAGGCGCGGGCCACCAAGCCCAATGCCAAATTCCGCATTCGGCGATGCGCTCTTTTTTTTTGTCTTTGGGTTCTGGCAATGCGGATGACAGTGGGCCGAAAGGGGCACTGCATTTTATTCGATGCTAGGGAAATGTTTACTTTTTGCGGTGGTCTTTCCCTGATTTTCCTTCTTGGCGATGACAAATATAGCCAGGTTCAAACAGAAGAGAAAACACGGCGAGACAGGGAGGGGGAAAAGCGGCAACGGAAACGAGGCCAAACGATGAGCTGAAGCTTTTTGGCTCGAGTGTCCGTTGGCTTCGTTTTGTTTCGTTTCGTTTTAGTTTCGTTTTGTCACCTTGAACATGAAAATTGGCGCTGCATTTGTTGCTCTTGCCTGCTTTTTCCACTTTTCCGCCTTTCCGCCTGCATATGTGCACTTGGCACAGATCGAGCGTTGCTGCTGCCGTGGAAAACCCAAACGAAATATGCATTTTTCCAATACGGAAAATCGCCTGGCTAACTGCGTATGTAGCTATAAGTAGTACGTTTATTTTTATTGCATTTTTAGCTGTGCCATTTCTGCCTTAGTCACATTTCTGCAATTATGACAAATTTATGAGTTCGTTTCTCCCACACCGACAACACGACGACACACTTTGCCACTCATACTGGCACGCACCACAAGTGCCTTTGTGTGTGTGGGCACTCCTGCAACTGACTTTTGACGGATTGCGGCAGCAATTTTCCATTTCCATTTTTCATTTTTCATTTCCTTTGCCTTTGCCCTTGCCTTGGCGTTGCATTGCATTGCATTGCTTGTTGAATGCAAAAAAAATGCTCGAGACGTGAGGCATTTGTCAGCTTTTGCTGATAAGTTTAAATGACGTTTTAGTGGTTGAAATATTTGCAGAATATTTTGCAATAAAGTTGGATAAATATATTTAATATTTATATATATGTTAGAGAGGTTCTGGGTGTAGGCTGACATTTATTCTGCTTAAGGTGTAATTACATTTTGCGCCCCAGCTGTTTCGCTTCTCAATCATTACTCATACGCCCCGTGTGCCCGCCCCGCCGTGTTGCCTAATCTACCAACGCAGCCAAGATGTCGACACTTTGGCCAAGTCATTTGCAGTTCGCTAATGCCTCGCAAATTGCACATCAAAGGGTGCAGGAGGGTGAGTCTGGTCCAAATGGCTTTTTAGCGGCACAATTAACTTTTAATAATAACTCAATAAAGGCGAGCGAATGAAAGGCGAGTGTCAAGAGCCAAGAAAAATGACTTATAGATAAATTTAAATCGCTTCCTAATCAGAATTCAAGGTTAACAGCCATATGAGTGAAATTAATACACACACACAACACTCATGCTGACGTCGATGCTGTGTAGCTGCCAAAGGCAAAGCAATTGTTGCTTGCCTGAGGTGCTCAAGTGTGTGTGGTGAGTGAATGTTGCTGTTGCTGTTGCTGTCGCTTCAAGGTTGCTGCTGCTGCTTTTGTTGCTGCTGCAGAGCCCCTCAAAGGCAGGCACTCGTTCAGATTTTAATTAAATTTTACCATATTTCTGCCTCTGTCGATCTTATTTTTCGGTTTAAAAATAAACATACTTCTTGTACAAAAAAGTGAAGCAGTGAAATACGAAATAATGCAAAGCCAAGGCACAGGTGAGGCGAAGCACAAAATCATAAATATAAATTAAAGCTTATTTAAAGAGAGACCGCCAGCAGCAGCAGCAGCACCACCATTTGGGGTTTGTTCAAAAATAAATGCAAATGCAGTTGGTGCTGGTGATGGTGCTGCCACGGGTGTTAGTTCGCTCTTCTGATGCCAGCTGCAAAACCCGTGCACATTTGTCAAAAAAAAAGGGAAAAGCTGCTAAGCCAAAGCACATAAAAACACTAAAAAAAATAAATAAGCTCCTCTATGAATATGCTTAATAGTTTCAATGATATTTTCTTTCAATCATCTAAAACAGACTTGATTTCAATCACAAGTAAGAAGTAAACAATGAAATTGAGCATGATTTAGAATTAAATTTAAAGTCATAGTATAAGGAAACAATTATTTCTTGAAGTAAACTTTCAAAATAACCTAAAATGTTTAATTTTTCATTCAATTTAAGTCAAGAACTTTGTATATTTCAAGTGAAATCAAATAGAATCTGGCAAATATTAATTAAACCACTCAAGAAAGTAATTTTACACATAATTTTATAACAAAACTCATGATATATTTTAAATACATTCAAAAATCACCTCTAAAAGAACCCATTTCTAAATACAAATCAATCTCACATCGTTTTCTTGCTGTGTAATTACGAAATAAATATATATTAGACTCACTCACAAGTATGTGCTTTTAATTAAAACAGTTAATCACAGTTCCGAGTGCACTTTTAGATGTATGATTAATGAAAGCCATTGTCAAATGAAGAATCATAGCACTTCGGTGGGGTTTTTTTTCTGAGTGTGTCACACACACACACACACACACACACAATCTAAGACACGTGTGCCGCGCCATGTTGGCTGGCCGCGAATGCAGTTTTCCCCCATCGCTTTGTGTTTGTATTTGTGTTTGTGTTTCAACTGTCAGGCATTGCAAAAGCTTAATGCCAGCTAACCGCAACGCCCCTTCACCTCCCCCCGCTCTCTTGTAGAGAGGGTGGTGGGGAGGGGCTGACAAGGGCGAGGGGGCGGAGGAGCAGCCCTGAATCACCCGCCGCGCTGTCTGCTCTAACCGTGCACTATAATTTGCCTGTTTGCTTTGCCTTTGGCTTCGGCTTTGTCGTTTTTGTTGCCATTTTGATATTATAAAACAAATTAGTTGGAATAAAAAACAACAAAAAATAGGGAAAAACAAAAACTATGCTATAGTATAGTTGGAATTTGAAAAGTTTATACTACTGGGGTAATATGGCGTGTGCAATTAGCCGCATCTACAAAGTGAATGCTGCTGAGGCGGCTTTCAAAAAGGGTACGGTCCAATTAAGGCGGAAATTTTCGTGGAAAAGTTCGGAGGGGTGGAAAATTCATTGGGAAAATTCTGTGAAAAGCCATGGATCTTTTTTTATATAGTTTATGATTCACTAGAGTTACTTGCACTTGTCACCGCAGAATGTTAACTCTGATTGCTTGTCACAAGGCCCTTGGTTTGCCTTTTTGTATTTTAAATTCCCCTGCAGGATCGACTGGTGGCCTTCGCCAGCTCCTCGTGTCGTGTGTGTGGTGAGCCGGGGCGATTTATGGAGAAGCGCTTAACCACCCATTGTGGTGGTGCTGATGGTGGTTGGTGGTTGCCTTGGCAAACGCTGAGCCGCTTGGCTTTCAGTTAATGGGTTGGCAGCAGAGTCGAGCTGAAGCCAGGCAGCCTTGCGGCCAGCAATTGCAATTGCAATGGCAAGGGCCTTGATTAAAAGGCAAACGGCGGCTGTCATGGGTGGTAAATGGTAAATGGTAAATGTAAATGCACATAAATCTGCATTTTAAGTAATAACCAGCACGATGATGGTGGTAGACGAGAGACAAAGACCCCGTGTGTATGAGTAATTTCATCAACTATTGTTTCATATGATTATTTTATTCCGTTCCATTTAAATCGCCAGCGAAGGTTAATCATTGATGCATCCAACAGTGCGTATGAGTAATGTTCAACATTACGTATGCGCCACGTGGGCCGCCTTGAAGATCTCTCTACAAATTGATTTCGATTCGGATTTCGAGGCAACTCGAGTGCATTTTGATGCGGCACATCACACACAGCTGACAAACTGACAATAATTGCGCACAATTAGACATTAATTGCATTCGTTCTCTATGGCGATCGCTTCAGCCCCACAGCTGGGCTATGTTCGCTTTTGAGATGCAAGATGCGGAAATGCGGCATATGTATACATATATCTTTTCAATTAACCAGCCACGCCTTGGCAAAATAAACTTTTCCATTGTGTTCATTTTGTGCATTTGTTTGTTTGTTTGGTTTTTTTTTTTGTTTTGTTTCCCGAAAGGGTGGGCGTGGCCTGGCAAGTCCGACATAAATTCAAATGCGCACTCCAGGCCACAGAAAAAAAACTGACACAGACGAAGCAGGAAGTTTGACGCTTTCGGTCAGCTTTTTTTGGTTTTCATTTTTTGCTTTTTTGGGTTGTGCAACAGGTATGGAAAGTGAAAGTGCCACAGCTGCTGTCAGGCAAGAGACTGTAAAGCGTTTTCAAATTAAATGAAAATTAATGAAATTTTGAAGGGAATTAAGCAAGAAAAAGTCAGGTTTAAAGCTAGCTTTTAAATCAAAAGGAATTCCACACTCAAAATAATATCACCAAGAGTATTCCGTTTTAATTTCCTATAAATCACTATGATGAAATGTTGAAAAAGCTATTTTAATTGGATTTTCCCCTCAATGACTGTGTCTAAGCTTTTCGCTTTTCTCTCAGTGTGTGTGTGTGCTTTCTGGGGCTTGCCGGAATGAATGTAAATAAAGCAAATATAACCACCATATGAAAATCTAATCAGACTTTCAAGGTTAACATATTCTATCGCCGCGGCTGCTGCTGCCGCTTCAGTTTACTTTGCTATTTGTTCTTCCCGCAGTTTATGTGTGTTTGCTGTTAAGAGCCCTTAAAAGCTCTAAACGAAATAGCCAAACACACACGAGCTTACACACACACACTCAGTTGGTGTGTTATAACTAGTTGGGCCTACAGTTTGTTGGACAAACAAAAAGGGGGCGGGGAAAGACGGACAGTCCGTTAAAAGGGGGGGCGTTTTGCTGCTCGGTTTTTTTGTGTATTTTTTGTCTAGTCTTTGGGTTGCGTAAGTTTTGTTTCGGTTCTTGATTTTAGACGGGGAGGCCCTTAAAGTTCAAACATAATTAATTAAAGAGCCGGGGAATGGCTATTGATTTTGTTTTCTTGTATATGTGTGTTTTTTGAAGTTAACGAGCTGCTGACATTGCCCTTTTGTGTGATTGATGCGTTCCGAGGGCGCTTTCCACATTTATTTCGAGTTCCCAACCCCGAGGGCGCACACACTGCGTATGAGTAATGTGCGCGGCAGTGGCGCATCAAGTATGCGCCGTGTGGCCGTGCCAAAAAAAATGCTATGCCCGACATTTACATAATTATGGCAATTAAAATCTATACACAAAGTTGCAATTAAAATGCAACAAACGGTCACGCTCCACCTCTTCTGACCGCATTCTACGCGTATCTATCTATGCTATGCTTTGCTATGTATCTGCTAGATGTATCTTTGGCATCACTCACCTTTTTCTTGCGATCCTCCTTGAAGTCAATGACAATGCCCTCATCCGATGTGGACACGGATGTTGTGCGTATGCGAGCACTGGCCGCATCATGCGGCGACATTATAATGTGGCTATGTGGGCTGTGGTGGGCGTGGCCATCGTCGCTCAACGGCGGTGAGGCAGAACCAGAGCTCCAGGAGGCCGATGAGCTGCTGCCGGGACTGGAGCCCTGCAGCCGGATATCAGCCACACCGCTCTGTAGGTTCATGAGGGCTACGAAGAGAATTCGTCAATCGTTATTGGATTTATTTATAAGGTAAGAGTTACTCACCATCACTGTGATTTTTCATAGAAATGAGGGCCTCGCATGCCTTTATCACGTCATCCTTGCTGGGATCACTGCCATAGTCATGATGATCGCTGGGCGGACGTTTCCGTGAGCTGGAAAATAAAGTAATAATGGAATATTTAGTTAAAAAAATTTATAGGTTATTAAATAAGGTTAAGTAGCACAAGGACTCTGCTTTTAAACTTAAAAATTCCGACCTCATTTCAATGACAAATTAGTTGCCTCTTTGACCCAGTTCTGATTCTTGATTTAATCAACCACCCACAACAAACATCTGCATACTCTACTCTATATATATATATATATATATATGTATATGAACGATAAAGATATAGACACGCAGGCATCGTCAGCTTATGGCTTAGACATCAAAAGCAAATACCGCCCAGTTGTCGTTGTAATTTGCACAAGCAACAATGTGACGAGGTCTTTCCAAACGATAATCGCCTCCAGCGGCATTTCAATGCAAAACATCGCAAAACTATTTTTCCATTTAACTAATTTTTTGTGGCCGCTGAATTCCGCCCATTGTGTGTTATTGTTTCGTCATTAATTGGCCTCCTTCCGATGGCCTCACATAGCGTTTGTTGTGGCTTTAAGGCCATCATCGGGGTAGATAGATTTCCCATATCTTTAAGCTCTAACCTTGGGGCAACCTTTGCTCAACCGAAATCAGAGAGAGAGTGAGAGATATCCTTATGAACAGCAACAGCATTTCATGCTCGAATAAATTTAACAAAGGCAAAACACACACACAATGCAGCCCAGACTGAGACTGAGGGAGGGATCATAATAAAGACGCGACAATGCCATAAATTCAAAGCATTTGAAACGGAGAAAAACTGATTTGGCATAAGCGCGTGCACCATAATCAAGCTGAGTGCCAAGCTACAGTTTGAGTTCGAGTTTGGGTTCGAGTATTCATCCCATATTCCCATAATTGAGCGATTGAGACGTCGTTATGGGCCCTACAGGAGACACCCTGACAGCCAGGATTAACTAGGAGCCCCTCATCCTGCAGGTGATGGAAAGTGCTCTCAGCTTATGTTTGAAGATGCAACCAACTTCAGTTGCTGCAATTATTGATGCTTTAGACTTAAGCGGCTTAACTGAGAGCATCCTCACTGCCTTTGTTATCGCTTTGGCCATCTGCTTTGGGCCAAGAAACACACCAAGTCGTGCAAATGTGTAGAGCAAGAGCGGACAAGAGTTGGTCATAAAATGTTATTACTCTGCTACCAGGTTTTAGCCTTTTGTCTAATGCCATGGCACCTTCTCTACAGCATTTCCGCTGCTGCTGCTGTTCGTCCCAATTAAATTTACTAAACTCAACGATAAATTTCTGCCGCCGATCGTTGCTAATCGCATAAAAGTAAATTCGCGCATAAATCGACATTTCCCGGGACCATGGCGAATCTGTGCTGGATTTCTTTGCCGGCCGGCATAAAGGCGCGTGCCTGAGGGGAGCCGAGCGGAAAGCGGGGATTTTGGCCATCACGATGTGGCCATTTAATGCGCACAATCGGTACCGTTAGGCCGTCGTTCGCTTTCCGCCCCATTGCGCAGCATTTGCAGCATTCGTCGCTGGCTTTAATAAACTGCAAGCAGCAGTTGCAACATTGCCAGCAACATGGGATGTTGTGCTCTCTGACCAGGTCTCCTCCTGACCAGGCTAAAATTGCCCCAGAGGAGCTGGGAGCTAGAGGAGGAGGCTCAGGCTCCACGGCGCGTGATTGAAATGCGATATATTCGCGCCCGATTTTGGGGCCAACTCTTGAGCTTTTTGAGCCTGGGAAATGGCCAGCTCTGTGTGTTGCTATTTGCTGCTTTTGTTGGCCATTATTTGCCCACGTCGGCTGGCCGCAATCAACAGTCAGTCGGTTGAAAAAAGAGGTGTTGAAAGCAAAATTACATTGCGCTGTTCGCCGAGTGTCAGGAAGTAAGAGATGCGATATGGATACGAGAGACTGGGTAGGGACCGAGCTCCAAGTTAGTTGTAGTTTCTGTTGTTTGCATGCACCGGCGGAATTAGTGGAAAATTGCATGGAAATTTTGCTGGAAAAATCTCTTGACTTGATTTCAATGCGGTTTTGCAGCTTGCAATTAAAGCTTATTGAATTAGCCACGTGCCCGAGATGCGCACGAGGGAAAACTTTCACCAAAATTGCATAGGGAAAGTGCGAGACAAAGCCGAGGGAGAGACTCTCAGAGCTACCAAAAAAACAAAGCACAAAAGGGGTCCCCCGGATATCGACAATCAAAATCTAAACAATTTTCAAGTGTAATTTATACGCGAGCAAAGAAATAATAATACTAATAATAATAAGAAAACCCCTTGAAAGAGTCGTTGCCTTATTTTGCTGTGATTACAGCCCCCGAGGGCAGCGAACAAAACAACAAAAGGTGTTTTTCGTTGCTAAACTTCATTGAGGTTTCTGTGCCCTAGCCAAAAAAAAGAAAACAGAGCTTTCAGCTTATCAGTTTGCACGATAAGAGCCAAGTTAAAAACACACACACATATCTACGTTTATTCAAGCCCCAATGTCAACGGCAACAACAAAAGCGGAAATGTTCATTTGTGAAATGACAAATTGACAAAAGAAGAAAAACAGCACACAGAAAGAGAGCAAAGCAAAGGTAAATACAACTCGGATTTCATTTGCAGACAAAGGAAAATCGTGTAAAGGTAAAGTGGATCGATGCAAATGGCAAATATTTATGGACCACAGTGCGTATGCGCAATATATTCAAAATCTCTGAACGTCTCTGCATATTTACCCATTCAAATAATCAAAACAAAAGCACAGATACTCATAGATATAAATATACGAATATCACTATATAGCCTTACGCATTTTTTATTGGTCAATAGTTTCTGTCTACATTTTTATGATTTGTTTGTTTTTTTCGGTGAAATCTATATAAACGTATATGACGTTGCCGCGAGGGTTTTGTTTTTTATTTTTGGTCAAAAGGCAGCAGCAGCAGCAGACAAATGCCTGGGATTGTTTGTTAGCCAAGTTGTTAGTTGTGCGTGAGGTGAGTCAATTGGCCTTTTTATCTTTCCCCTCTCTCTCTCTCTTTCTGGGAGTTTCTTCTTGGCCATATCCGAGTTTGCCTGTTGTTTTATTTGTTTATTTTATTTAAACAAGGCGACCTCTTTTTTTGTTGTTGTCCCTGTTAATTTGGAGGTTTCATTTTTTATACATTTTCCTTTTTTTGCTGTAGCTGACACACATATTTTTTTATTGTGCCTTGTTTTCTTTTCAATCTTCTCTCCCTCATTCGCTAAAAAAAGAAAAAGTCACAATAAAATTGAGTTAAGCAAATAAAAGCCTGACTTTCGGGGCGGTTTTGGCCGAAGGTGGCCTTAAAGCCAGGTAGTGGCGGGCCTTTAAACAGACACCAAAGTTGTTTTTATTTTTTTTTTGCAGGTGAAATACGGCATAAAATCGAAAAAAAACATGCGTAACAGTAACATGTGTGTGCGTATTTGGTTGTTGTTTTTTAGAGGGGCCAAAAAGGGGTGTTAATTCAATGGCGCAAGCGTGTTTCTTACTCTTCGCCCTGCTCTCCGCTTTATCATCCCCATTTATAGCCGCCAGCGGAATGTTTACTTTTGGTTTATTTTGATTTTTTAGCCTCTGCTAATTTTTTCCCCTTCTTTTTTTATTTTTTTGCTAGCTCGGCGATAACGAAACGTCAGAGTAGGCATAGTAAATAGTTTCTTGTTTTGGGTTTTTTTGTTATTGCTGTCTTGTTTTTTTATGGTTGCTATTTATTTATTTCTTTTGGCGCTGAGCGGAGCACGTGCTCCCTTTTTTTAGTTTCTTGAATGGAATGGAAAATAATGACAATCATTCCTGGCTGCCTGCTACTCAATTAACATTTAAAGTCAACGGTATTATCATTTAATTTAACTGGTTAAATGGACAGGACACAACACAAAGAACTGGGCCTGAGCAATGGCAAAAATCTAAAGAGAGAGAGAAAAAAACAACCCAAATGGTATGGAAAATGGAGGGAAAAACATTTAACAGCTTTCCTTTCTTGGGGACCCACATCGTTTACATACCCGAATGGCGCTCTAAGCATTTTTGTTTGTTGTTGTTGTTGTCTATTTTGGCTTTAACCGATCCCTGCCTCCTACCACTTTGGCAAAATCCGAAAGGCTCCACGCCTTTTTAGAGGCTCATTTGCACAAATTACTAGCATTGCGACAACGACCAAGGAGCCAGAAGCAGCAGCAACAGCAACAATGCAATTGTCTGTGGCAGCTAAAAAACAAAATAAAACAAAACAACAAAAACCGGAGGGAAAACCCAAAGCCAAAGCCCTGGTTAAAAGGTAGGGGCAGAGAAAAGCCCAAGAAGACATTGTCACCACATTCCGGCAACGGAAGCCAGCCGGCGGCCTGAAGCAGATTGGCTATCGCCATCGCCATCGCCCCATGAGCCCAGTTCCCCTGCCTCTGCCCATGTCAGCACCACCCTAAAGCACTGGGGAAAATAAAGTATACTCAATGTAAAATGGAAGTAAATTGAATTACTTAATCATTAAATGTATAACGCTTTTCATTTCTTACTTAAAATATTGTTTAATATAACTTTATACTGGAATTCCGCTTTAAATACAACTAGTTTGTTTAGTTAGTTTTCTTCTGTGTAAAAGTCATGAATAAAAATCGTATTAATTCCGCGCCAATGTCGATTCTGTTCCAGCCATTTGTTGTTTTGCTTTTTTCCGCCATTTTCTAGCCCACTTTTCCCCCACTTTTCCCCAGGCCCGACAAGCGGAGGTCTCAACTTGAACTTGAGCGGCCAGCAAAGACGAGCTGAGCTGAACTGAACTGAACTGAACGGAGCAGAGCTGCACTGAGGTGTGCCCCATTGGGCTTATTAGAAATGCGCGGACGTGAGCGGCTTTTCCTTGGGAAGCCTCGAAGCTGGCCCAAGAGTTTTCCCCCAGGCCTTGCACCTTGCCTTTTGGGGGGGACTGTACTCGGGGACAAAATGTCATTAGCCATTCGATTTCCACTGCCACTACCACTGCCATTTCCACTTTCTATTGTCTGTGTTTACTATTTTTTTTTTCTCCCTGCTTTTTGGGTAAATTGATAAATCGGCGAAATTCAATTTGAAAAGTTGCCTGTACATGTACACGTGACGCAGAGGATTTCCGCCATTTCGGCCCACTCGAAAAAAGCCGGCAAGAGCAACAACCAACTGCCAACTAGCAGCAGTCAGTGACAAGAGCAATAAGCGTGTGACAGTCGAAAGGGCGTAACAAGCTGGCAGTTGTCACACGGCCAGTGGACAGTGGCGGCCCAGACAGGAGTCGGGAGGGATTTTGTTAGGAACGAGGGGAAATTGTAGATAGACACACCTGCCGCCGCTGGCACACCACCGCACCACCACCACCATCACTCGGTATGTGGGCCGTGGCTGTCGCTTTTCCAGCTTTTGTTGGCTTTGCCGCTCATGTGTCACCGGCGTCGCCTTTGGCTGCTTAGCATGCAGAGCGGCAAGCGTCGGGAAGCGTTGTTGCTGCTGTTGCTCTGCTGCTGTTACTGCTGTTGCTGCTGTGGCTGTTGCTGCTATTGCTGCTGCTGTTGTTGCTGCTGCTGTTGCTGTTGCTGTTGTTGCTATTGTTGCTCTTGTTGCTGCTATTGCTGCAGCTGCTATTCTTGTTGTTGCTGTTGCTGCTGTTGTTGCTGTTGCTGTTGCTGCTACTGCTGCTGCTGCTGCTGTTGCTCCTGTTGCTGTTGCTGTTGTTGTTGCTGTTGCTTTTGCTCCTGTTGCTGTTGCTGTTGTTGCTATTGTTGCTCTTGTTGCTGCTATTGCTGCTGCTGCTATTCTTGTTGTTGCTGTTGCTGCTGTTGTTGCTGCTACTGTTGTTGCTGCTGTTGCTGTTGCTGTTGCTGTTGCTGTTGTTGTTGCTGTTGCTATTGCTGCTGCTGCTGCTGCTGTTGCTGCTGCTATTGCTACTTCAGCTGCTGTTGTTGCTACTACTTTTACCACAGTTGTTGCTGCCTCAATTGGCAGCAACAATTTAGCGGTACTTGACCGACCGAGACCATGGGAATTGCCCACAGTGGAAACCAAGATGGGATTATGGCAGCAATTAAATCTAGAGTTTAAAAGCAAGCCCAGCTTAGTGGCTTATTTTATAAACTTCTTCAAGTTGCAATTACCAAATTAATTTCCTTGCCAAGAAAGCATTCTTAATGTCAAAAAAATAAAAGTGTATTCTTTGGCAGAGCCAATCAATTAACCACATCAATTTCAATTAAGATCTTCGTTATTGGCCCACCATGCGGGACATGTTCTCTTGCTCTCTCTCTTGGCCTGGGTTGCATTTTGGCCCAGTCAAAGCCTTGGAGCTGTTGTACGTGCGTTTGCTTTTACAGTTAGCTGCTGGTCACTGCTGCACTTTGGCTAAATGGGTTGCACACACACACGTAGTCAGGTGTGTGTGATGGGCCCCCATGCCCCTATCAAATGGCGACGAAAACACCAACGTTGCCTCCTGCATTTTGATGGCCCACTCACTCACTCTCCCGGCCAGCATTTAATTCAATTAACAAATCGCGATGCCAAACAACAAGCGAAAAAACTCTGGGCCCCCTCTAATTATACCAAGAGGAAAAGCGTTGGGGAACCCAACCAACCCAAAATGAAAACTGCATTTAACCCTGCACTTGATTGCCTTAGTTCGAGTCAAGGTGAGAGGGCGTGTTGTTGCATTGGCATTCAAATTCGACCAAAATTCGTTGGAATCCAGGGCCAACGTGACACGACAATTTGACGGAATCTTGTGGGTCAGCAATGACAGAGCTGGAGGGTCCAGGATACGAACTTCTACTAGCCAGAGTGTACCTCTAATTGACACAGCCCCAAGAGTTGCAGTTGATGTTGGCTACAAGTTGCAGTTGAAGTGGAAGTTGATGTTGAAGTTGAAGTTGAAGGAACTGCATGGCAATTGGCATTCCGGCAACCGCAGGCGGGCGAAATAAGCCAAATCACTGACTAGCCTGGCAGGCTAGAAATCTGTAACTGTAACTGCAAATTACAGTGCTGCTCTGCGGTTTTTTCGGCCAGCCTTTTGTGTCTTGAGTTGGCCAAATGACTTTTGTTTTGGTACCCAAACCGGTGCGGCTTCGCAGTCATTTGCTGTCAGACATCAGTGCCAACACCCGCAGCGTTTTTGCCATTTCAATTGGAAACAACTCAATCAAATTGCCTAGACCAGGTCGGTCATTATGTAGACCCCGCCCCCCTCCGCCACCCCTCTAAAGCCGCCCCATTTTGGCCAGCAATTGCACACAGAAAGAGAAACAATTCAATCTAATTTTGCACACATTTCTGGTTCCTCGAAATTTGCGTTTTGGCCGGAGTGCAAATGTTGCGTGCAGCACTCGAAACTCTGTGTACTCCATTCGATTTTATGCACTGGGAGAAATTATCCCAAAACATATAAATAACTTACTCAAAAATTATTGAAATTGTAAGTTTGTTCTTTGCTCACCCCAAAAACAATGTATATTATTATAAATATTTGAAGCTCCTATTTTTTTCGCTCTCTGCAGCTTGCACTGTATTTTGATCTAGAGAACCCGCCCCCTTCCGTTGGCCTCCTTTTTGGCCTGGTCATAAGTGCTCACGTTAAATTTTATTGCCTGCGATTCGAAAATCGGCACACAATTCGGTTCGAGAAACTTTAATTTATGAGCAACTGTTGATCATTCCTATGCTTTTTTTTTACCATACTCTATTGTTGGGTGTATCATAATTTTTGTGTTGTTCCTATTTATCTATCTATATGGAAATATATATGATAGTTGTGGACACAGTAGCTGCAATCTACTAAAAATTTACTAGCTGGCAAAATTTTGGGCTACTGCATCCACTAGATACAGTGCCTTTCAACAGATTGTTTTGCACATCAACATCAACACATTCGCTTTAAAATATTCTTATTGCTAGTTTTCCCCCCGAAGAAGTACGCGGCATTTTTGGGTCGGAAAATTCAGTTTTAAATGGTTCCTTCTTAAAAATTTAAATTGAATGCTGACAGTAAATATGTATGAATCCCATTATTTGGCTTACAAATTATGGTCAAAAGAGGGAAATAAGAGACCAAAGCTGACCACACTTTTTGGGGTAAAACTCATGACCCTTCCAGCAAACCACATCGATTTGGATTCCGATTCCGATTCCTTCTTGGCACGAAACTCATTCTTGGCCAAATCATAAGCACAAGTCGGGCCCACAAAACATAACAACAAAAAAAAAAAAGAATAAAAACTGCAATGGCATTTTTCGTACTGTTTTTTTCGCGTTCCTTTTTGCTTGCGATTTGAATGCAGAAATAAAATTTTACGATCAAACAAACTATTCGTGCAGAACATTGGGAAATTGTGTTTACGTTCATTGGAACGTCGGCGCAATGGATACGTTTTAAGGGGGGGAGGGATCTTCCGGGACTAGAGAGGGGGAAGTGCAGAGGGGGCAGAGGTTTCGGGAAATGGTTTTAAGGGGCAGACTATATAGGTTATATGCTCCCTGCTAGTGGAGTGTCTGTGGAAAATGCAAAATGCAAAATGCAAAATGCGAACTGTGAATGCATTTCAATAATTTGCCGTCGAGGGGCCGCCGCTTAGAAAATTATTATAAATTTTTTGCTCTCTCCCCCCCGCACTTTCCACCCTTTCCCCCCTTACACCCCCCTCTAGCAGTTTTTGTTGTTGTTGGTGCATTGCCATTATCGTTGCCTTGCCGCTGGCTTTGTTTTTGTTCTGCTTCAATAATAATTTTGACCCACTTTTGCGCTCGACTTGACTTTTTATTGTACTGAAATTAAGTATTATTTTTTACGCTCGTTTTTTTGTTGCTTTTTTGCTTCTTTTTGCGCGTATTTTTGAGGGCAAGACAAACAGTCGGTCATAATAATATTTGTACACAGTCTTGCCAGAAGCAGCAGCAGCTGAAAACAAAAGCCAAACTGGCAAACAGAAAAAATACTGGCAAATATTTTTCAAGTCTCGGCTAATTGCCGCTGCCAGACCAACTTGGATTATAATTCTGTTTTTTTTTCCTTTTTCTCCTCTTTTTTCCTATATTTTCCTTGTTTTGTCATGAGCTTTTCCCCCGTTGTTATTGCTAATTTCTTGACGTCATGGGAAATTGCTTTGAAATAAATCACAAATCAATAACCATGACTAATAAATAAACTATAGTTTAAGCTTTAAGATTTCCTTTAGTTCCAAGAATATTTTTTGACCAAGTAACTCAATTATTTCTTTTGATAATAATTAAATAAAATGTGGCAATTGCAGCGACAATTTTTTTTCTTATTTACGCTTTTCCCATGACTGTGTGTAAAAACTTGTTGAATAATTATTTACAGCTTGATGTTGTTGTTCTGAATTTGTTGTTGTTGTGTATTTTTTTGTAGATTTCTTTATTCTTTGTTTTTGCAACGGTAAACTTGTTTGTACATTATTTTTATTATTGCTGTTATTGTATGTGTCTGCCTGTGTTGTTCTTTTGCTTTTCTTTGCTTTACTGCAATTTTCCCATATTGTTTGTTTTTACAATAAACGAGGGCTAGGGGGGAGGGAGGGAGAGTGAGGGCATGCTCCCCTAACCCCCTCCCCCCACCAGGCGGTTGCTTGTTGTTAATCATTGCAATTACAACAGCAATGGCAGCAGCAACAACAACAACTAACTAACTATAACTGAATAACCTGGCCAATTGACGCTTACACGCTTTCATTAGACAAACGACCCCGGGCAGGAGGGAGGGGAAAGGGGATAGGGTCTGGAGGAAGGGGGAGCGGTCTGGCGGATCAGTCGAGCGTTAAAAATTAGCACTGACGCAACGCACTCGCCGCGTAAATTGACATTTACGCGATAATTACGCGCTTATTATATTTATTACCACTTTTTTCCGCATTTAATTTGCTACCATTTTTATTTTTTATTTTTCGCTTCTGTTTCTCTTTTTATTCTATCATTATTTCTTGCACAGTATTATTATGCGTTCTTTGTCTGTCAAAATGCAATTGAAGGGCCTTAAAAGGACAGTTAATAAAAGGCTGTGGAAGTTCATTACGAATTTTATATAATAAATCAAGAAAAACTTTAAAAAATATATATAACACTTTCGATTTGTGTGTATATTTAGCTAATTTTTATTGAGTTAATGGGTTATTTTAACACTTCTGGGAGTACTAAAAGTACTAATTCTAGATAGATAGATATTTTTCCATTTATATTTTCATTCAAGAATCCCCTCAAAGAACCCATGATTACATCAAACCCTTGACTGGAAACCCGCAAAAAAAGGTAAATATTATTTAAGCTCGGATTTGTTTACCCGGCAAATTAACAAATATGGGAAATGAAAGAAAAGCTGCTTGAGAAAAATAAAGTTCTTGTTTACTCAAACTATCTAAAAGGGAGAAGCAAGAGGGGGAAGAGGGTAAGCTAAACTATGTAAATTAATAATAACAAAAAAAAGAAAGAGAGACGCATTTAAGGCAGAAGAATGCCGTGAGGGAAGCGAGTAGATTACGGTGGGCGGGAAAAGAGGGGGGTGGGGGGACGGGTGGTGATATTACGTCGCATTACGCGAGAAGCGCGTGTTGTGCGCAAGGTGAGCGAGTTGTTATCATTGCACACGTGTGTGTGAGTGAGTGTGTGACTCTATCAAAAGCCCGTAAAGAATATGGCGACGATAGAGACCCCCAACCCTCTCCCTCTTACCCCCTCCAGCTGGAAAGCTTTGTGCTTACAGCTTATTTGCGTATCTGTGTGTGCCGCCCGAGTATCTGTGAGTGTGGGGGAAAAAATACTTCCGCATTCGCATTCGTATTCACAGTGGCGCGGATTCGAAACAATAACAACTTAAAACCGGAGGGGGCACCGGCACCGGCAAAACGGTCCCAATGATAAACCGAAATTGCGGCAAACCCGGCAAAAAAAATTCTGTCTCAGTTTCAGTTTCAATTTGAGTTTGAGTTTCGTTTTTAGTTTCAGTTTTAGTTTTAGTTTCAGTTTTTGGCTTTTGTTTTAGTTTTCAGTTGTTGTTGCGGCTAAACACACACACACACACACACACACAGGGTGTCCGACACACATGGTGCCACATGCCACAACATCTCGCGCTCTCCGCCATTGTAATTAATTAAATTAAACTGGCACAGCAGCGACTCGCGCTGAACTCAATTGAATTTTATTTGAATTTTATTACAGACAACAACGGAATGGAGCAAGAGCATTTCGCTTGTTGACTTTGCGTCTCTTTTGGCGCATTGCAGTTGCTCTTTTTTTCCCATCGACAGCAATGGCAATGTTTACAGAATCTACACAGGGAGAATGGGAGCAACTCTAGGAACAGCAACATAAACAGTAAACAGTAATAACTTTAATAGTAACTAACAAAGCAGCAACATTACTAGCAAGTAGCAGCAGCAAAGAACCAGCAAAGTACCAGCAACTTTAACGAACACAATCATAATTCCAACAGAAACCTCACCAACTCCAACGATATAATCAACAGCAATCAAACAATCTTAGAAGCAACAATTGGAACAGCAGCAACAGCTGAAATCTATGCCAGCTGCAACATTATCTGCAACAGCAACATAAGCATCAGCAACACCTAAAGAGATGCAACAAGAACAATGTTGCAACTTCAACAACAATATCAACAACACTTCGATAAAAAAAGCTTCAGTAACTCCAACAATCAAAGTCATAATTCCAACAACAATAACTGCAACAATATCAGTAACAGTTTGAACAACAACAACAGCAGCAGCAGCAACACCAACAACTGCAGCAATGCACATCAGCAACATTGCCGCCTTAGTTTTAGTTTTTCCAGCTGTTTTCAGTTTCGACTTTGGATGCTCGCTGCTGGCTTTTGCGACGCAATTGAACAGCCCCTCTAAAGCCAATCCCCTCGATCCCTTCAGTTATCCCCCTCTATCAATACTTCGAACCCCTACCCTCAGTGCCACCCACCACTATAGAACCCCTCTCCAGCAACCCTCCAACCCCCCTTCTTATCAGCCATATGGCTGGACATGACGCGCCACTTTTGTGCCGCCTGCCTGCGCTTTTTGTTTTCAGTTCCGTGCTCTCTCTCGCTCTTCTCTGTTTTTTTCCTTCTTTATTATTTTTTTTTTGCTTTCTTTATTTTGATTATTATTGTTATTATTTTTATTATCAATTGAGAACGTGGCCGGCATTCAGCGCTGCCTGCTGCTGTTGCTGCTTCTGCTTTTTGCACACTTGACTAATAGTTTCGACAGCGGCGCGCGAAGCTTATCAATTGAAATTGAAATGGAATACGCAATCATCAGTGGCGAGTGACAATCGCTTCAATTGCAAGTCGGAAATTAAATGCTCTACATGGCAGATAAAGAAATATAGAAGAAAATATGATCTAGATCTAGATGTATTTTGACGACAAAATGATATTTAAGTGTTTCCTGAGGCAGATTTTGATAGTATTTAATCTAAAATCTTTAGAAAAACACAAATTTTAATTGTAATTTTTTGTGGCAGGGTCACACTGCAATATTAATACCTAATTTTAAACGCTTTTTCCCTAGCATGGTCATATTTTTTTGTTTTAAAAACCACTAAAAGCCTAAAAACAAAGCAAAAATAGGATTTTACATTTTTCCAGACCATCCAAACACATGCAAAACTAAAAGCTCAAGTATCCGTATCTGATAAGAGCATTTACTTAGACTATGACACCCGGCGCGACTGTTTGCCTTCGTAATCAAATGTTAGTATTTCGTATTTTGTATTTTTTTTCTGTCGTCGTCGCCGCCTTTAAGTTCGACGTAGTCGTCGCGACGTCTGAGCGGATAGTAATTGAAAATTTGAATTATTTTGCAATCAGTTGTCGTCCGGCGGAGTCCGGCAAAAGCAAAAGCAAAAGCAAAAGCAGCCCGGAGAAGGGTAAAAGGAAGCCGTTCTTAGGAGGCAAGGGAACTTTGGTGGGAATTCTTTATGTAAGTGCAACGGCGGCGGCGTCTATGCTAAATAGCCTGGGGCGTGGCAGAGACGGAGACACAATTTTATTATAGATATTATACATGGATCGGTCGATGTCCGTGACTTGCTGGCCGGTTCCGCTAATTTGTCGCCACTTATAAATTATTGATATGGCCCAGTCTCCAAACAGACGCCAATCGTTGCATATTTATGCAAAAACCAGTAAAAGTTCAAAACACAGACAGACAGAAAACAAGAAACGAACGAAGAATATTAAAAAAAAAAAAAAAACGGGTACAACCGGCAAAATGTTGTTGGGCATAAAAGAAATTATTAAACCAGGTGGGGTAAGAAGTATTTTTGCGACACAAAAAGATACACAATTTTCTTGGCAAATTCAAAGTTACATGCAGACGAAAGTAAGGAGTTTTTTGACTGAATTTTGATACTAATCTAGTTATTTAAAATAAAGAAAAATACTATAAGAATTTGAACATGAACATGAATATTTCTTCAAGAATTTGAATTCCTCTTTAATTCCTCTTTATAAAAATATGACTTTATAATACTTAAATTTCGTCTATATATTTGTTGATATCATAATTCTAGTTCTCAAAGTGAAGTGAAAACATTAAATACCATTTTCTTTAGTTTCAAAACACTCAATTATATTCCCTGTTTTTTTAATATACTTGTATCTGTTTTAAAACCTCTATTATATTCCCTGTTTTTTAATATACTTGTATCTTTAAATTGAAAACTCTGTGTGGCGGTACTCACTTGTGCTGCGGCGTCAGCGGCGGTGGCACCTCAATACTGTGTGTGGTGGTTCGGCGGCGGTCTCCACTCATGTCGGCGAGTCTGGCAAAATCCGTGTCACGATCCTGGTCAGCCAAGCGGGCGGAGCGTCGCGATTCCAGCAGACGCACTTCCTCCAGTCGCTTCTTCAGCTCAATGGGTTCCTGGAAAAACGGGGGGAAGAGATTGGTTAGTCAGGGTTTCTTATCGTATTCGTTCTTAGTGAGTCACTCGGTTTAATTGTTTGTGTGCAACTTTATTGAGCATCCCCATTAAAAATTAATGACCCAGTGTGGGCACTTTAAAGTGATTCCTAATTGAGCAAATGGCGAATGGAAACGAAAGTACACATATTCCTTTTGCTATCTGCATCTACATAACATTGTTGCATCTGTCACGCAAGGCGGTTACATTTCTAAATAATAATATATCTATAGTATTTGGTGGCAAGTTACCGGGGAAATTTGATTCGATGGAAAGGCTATAATAATTTCCGAGAAGCAAAAACCCCAATTAAATTATAGTTCCCAGGGCGAATTAGCGTAAATAGTGGCGATTCAAGGTTAATTACAGACCACAAACGCTTTCGTAAGCCCTCCTTTACACGTAAGTGGAAGTGTGCACACCAGGTGAGTATGCAAAAAAAAAACAGTATACAAAACAAAAACTAAAAACAGAGACGCGTGGGCGCTAATTGAGAAACCAAGTAAACTGCATCCGTAAGATATTGTTTTGATATTGCTGCGCTGCTCTGTGCTGCAGCAACCTTGAATGAGGTCACTTGGCAACAGCAGCCTTATAGATATTTCCTTATGCAATCACCTTTTCGCTTATTTTCAAGATCTCAGCCGCTCAGCAATTGATTGTGACACTTATTATGCCAAACATCTGCATTCAGTTATTTTGCTTAATTTATTTATTTTTTTGTTGTATATTGTTTAGTTATTTATAAACACTCAGCCGCTATGCGCTGTTTCACTTCTTTCTATTGCACGAGTATTTTCGTTTCTTCTAGCACTTGTTATTTTTTATTTAGCAAATTTTTGTTTGCTGTGTTTTAAGTTTGGGTTTGATTTTGATCTTGGGTTTTAGCTTGGCTTTTCCACCGGTAGCTATTTGTTGAATGTGCGTTAATTGGGCACAAAAAGCCGGCCGGCAGCGGCTACGGCGACTATAACGGTAGTCTGGCAAAATGCGTCAGCAGCGGCCGCGTATCTGACGGATACGCCGCATTCGCACGCACTCTCACGCTACCGCTCCCGCCTAACGCTCACGCACTCGCACTCGCACACACATACACACACTAACACACACACTGACACGACGCGCGTGTTTATTTTTAATTATTCAAATTTTCGCTTGATCTTTTTGTCGGCCAACTGGCTGAAATTTGAATTTGGGCTAGTAGGCCTCGTACCCAATTTGTTTTTATCCGCTTCTGGGACTTTTGCTCGACTTCTCCCACACGCGCCCCTGGCTGCGAACCACTACTAACGACGACTTCGACTTCGACTTCGACTTCACTTGCACTTTTCGGCTCCCAGGGCTTTTCCGGTCCGGAGCTCAGCGCTTGGCTTTTCCTCGGAGTTTTGCTTTAATGGCGGAGTGGCGGCGACTGTTGTCGGTATCTTGCGGATTTTTTTTTCGTATCTCAGGCTGCGGTGTGATGGTGCAAAAGGTTCGCGCGCGATTTCAAGAATGATTCTGTGTTGCGCTCGTTGCGGCCGCCGGGCTTCGGCCAGCTTCGGCAATGGCCGCTCGGCTGGGTTCGTGGCTGTTCGGCTCTTGCACTCGGCCGGCCTCGTTCGGCTTCGGCTCTCTCGCGCGCCTGCGCTCTCACACACACACAGCCGCCATTTGGCATTGGGCAAATTTTCCGGTTTCTCACGACGTTTGTTTTTGTTTCTCCGCTTTGTGCTGGCTTTTCGCATGCTTTGCCGTTTTGTTTATGTATCTCAATCTGTGCGCTGCACTCGGTCTCTCAGTGCGCCGCCGCTCTCTTTCACTCGCTTTTTCGCACTGGGCTCCCCCGCACGAAAGTAACTCATTTACGTAACTCAAAGATACAAGTGATATCTTGGTCGTAGTTGCTGCATCTTTTGAGCTTTTCCGCAATAAACTTGCTTTATATAACGATCGTTGATTCACAGGTGTGTGTGTGTGCTGTGTTACTCTTTTCCGATCGCCTCGCTTAGTTTGATTTAAGAGCAATTAACTTTGACTTAAGAGAAGCATTTATCTTGTTTATGACATCGCGGTCTTAGCTGCCTTTCCCTTCCCCCGCCCCACCGGCTCTGGCGGTGTTTATTATTATTATTATTTTTTTTACATTTTTCTATGTTTTCATGTTTAATGTGTTTGCTGTTTTCCCTGCAAGCTGAGCTAAACTCACGCTGGGATTTTTACACTTCGCCGGGGGATTTCTGGCGGGTATTTGTGCTGGCTTAGGACTTAATGCCATCATCTTTATGCAGTGTTTATGGCGGACACACTAAAACTTGATGAAGCACTTGCACATGTAGTTCACGGATCCCTCAAGAGGCGGGGGAGGGGAGTGGAGCAGAGCGGAGCGAAGGGGGAGAAAGAGGGGACTGGACCAGTTGGAAGATTTTTAAACTTAAATGGTTTAGTTAACATGAAAATTTAAACTTGAAGATACCACAGGAAGTGCTTAGCATCTTAACTTTTCCATTATTATCTTTTTTTATTTTGTTATATGTAATTAGGTTTTTTATTTTTACATTTTTAAATTAATTTTGTACATTTATTTACAAATTTATAAGCCTGTAGATATTTTATAAATCAGTCTCAATAATCTTTAATGCTATAAGATTAAGCATTAATTTGTAATCAATAATTTCGTATGTATAAAAAAATTATCTTTAGTTCAATATTATTATATTTTAAAACAAGCTGAAGACCTATGTATCTTAACCCTAAGTAAGCGCTTTGATGGGATTTAATGGTTAGCGTTAAATAAATAAATAAATCAACGAATTTGTAAATGGATTTACTTATCCTTTTATTTTTAATAAATTTGCATATTTTGCATTGATTTATGATTTAATTGCAATTAATTTTTGGTGATTAAATAGTAATTTTTATCATTTACTGCTTGGTATTGTTAATTTGAACTTCGATTTTTAAAGAAGTCTTAGATTAGGGATATCCAAAAGATTAAAGATTAATTTAAAATATACTATTTTAAATCTTCAGCTCTAAATACATTTTCTTTTTGTACAATACTATATACTACTATAATATACCATATTTTACTATGTTGTACTATATCATACTATATTTTAGGATTCCATACTATATTGTACTATATTATACTATATAATACTATATTATACTAGTATAGTTTAGTATTATACTATATCATACTATATTTTACTATATATTAATATACTATACAACCACTTAACTTGCCCCTTCAAATTGGGGTTGCTTGACCCCATTTCCCTGTATTGAGTAAGGTCAATCCATTCCCTTATCAGGTCTCAAAATGAAATTCCATGAAACATGATGTTTGCTCAGCGGTCTGAACCTTAGCGACCGCAGCGGCACCATTCGCTTCGCCACAACCAGTTCTGGGTTATCGGGGGGCTGCTTCTGCTACGACGCTCAAGTGAAAGTGCAAACTTGTTTGTCACTCGCTCCGAAACGGAGATTAAGCGTCTCAAAAACCCCAATTTCGAAATGAGGCGAAACCAAAATATTTGGTCAGAGAGTTCCCGACGATTACAGTGACCGACCACAAGTCGGTGATAGCCGTAGCACACTTATCTTTTGTGGCAAATGCTGGCCTTGCCACCTCATAAAGTGGGCAAAACCGCTTAAAATGCAGCATGGGAATACCGCTGGACAGTGATTCTGATAAGCAGCACTGATAAGCAGCAAGAACCGCAGAGGCGGGGCAGCAAAAAAAAAAACCAAGATCGCATGAGGGCTGGCATGCCTCGTATCCGCATTTGTATCTGTGCATGTTTCTGTTTATCTGTATCTGTATCTGCATCGATGGCACATGCTCTGAAATTTGTCCCAAAGCCACATCGTCATTATATATATATTTATCGGGCAAACGTGGCGAGCTCCGATTGCGATATATCTTCTGCTCCTGCGATCACTTGAAAATGCGGTAACGCGTGCCGGAAACCTGAGAGGCATGCGAAATCATCAGAAATGAGCTCAACATTTTTGCAAATTTCGAATTCAAATCGCTTTTGTTGGCCACTCAAAAATGTGTCGGAAGTGGAGCTAATTATGGCATATCGATTGCCAGATAGATAAATATTTTGCTTAAAAAACGAAGAAGAGCTGTGCAAATATTGTCCTACATAGTAATTAGATAGCTGAAGGGGATTGCAAAGTGATATAAAATTGGGGTTAAATATAAGGGGATTTAAGTACTGCTAAATGATATGTAATAAAAGATATCTCACTGCTTTGATTTATGTATATCTATACATGTAACGATTTGTAATCCCTGGCTTATACTTTGGCTAATTTACGAGGAGCACCTCCTGCTGACTCTTGACCATAACTTAGTTCGTTCTCTCTGCCCCTCTGTGATCATGCCACCCCTGGATGAACCCTGATCATGCTTCATTTTCCCATCCTGCACCCTCTTCTGCATTCAGTAAATAAACCCCCTGCTGACTGGCCTCTGGCCATTGACAGCCAGTTAAACCCAATTAAAGGCTATCTGCCCGATGGCATCTGTAACTGTATATCTCTGTATATCTATCTATCTGTATCTGTATCTGTATCTGAGAGTGGCTCATTGACCGTCCATGGTGGAGTTGGTTTTTCCGTTCGCCTCATTTGTTTGACTAACCCAATGCGGCCCAGAAGGTTTTTTTTTTTTTTGCTGCAGCTAATTGCCCCATTACCTTGGGCCGAGGCAATTTTTACTTTACTTTGAGCTGGAGGAGAGCTGAATGTGCAGCAGCCCCCAAGTCTTTTCAGATACTTAGATACTTTCAAATGCCAGTCCGAAGGCTGCCAGCTGCCGCTGCCTCGTCTTGTGCAATGATCTCTGCCAATGCACTGGAAATTGTTTTTTAGTAAGGCTTTTCATTTAAATAAAGTAGGTTTAAATGAGAAGTCATAGAAAGATAGCAGAGTTAATAGACTTCAACTTACAGTTTTTATTGTAAGATTCAGACTGTTTTTTAGACTTTTTCTTAGTGATTTTTTAATGGGATTTTCTGTTTGCAAATAACCTTCTTTAATTCCAGTGTTATTCCTGCTGCACTTTTCGCAAGAATACGCTAGAGTTGCCCACGTGCCTGGCAAAGCATTTTGGGTTAATTGTCTGTGGATTAGGCAGCGGCCATTGTTGCCACATTTGTGCATTGAAAGCCGCTTAGCGCCCTGGCATTTTTTTTTTTTGACACCCTGACTTCGATATGGGGAAATATTTGCTGCAATATAACCATAACCATACCCGACCCCTATCCGTATATTCAGATATATATATATATATTGAAAGTCTGGGGCTGAGTCAGCTGCAGTGCGCTGAACGATAATAAATTCTGTCATTGTCATTTGACGCGTTACGAAAACGAAACATTCACCAGAGGTCTGCCTGTCTGGCTTTGTCTTTATTTACACGCTTTGTATAAGATATAGTATATAACTTGTGGAAATGCTAAGAGTACAAGCCATGTCAGAATTTACGTAATGCCCCATGTTACGATCATGCAATTGCACTTTGATTTGCACTTGGAAATCGAAGAAAAGCAGAAAATGCAATTGAATGACAAATTGTCTTGGGATCGCACTCGCTGACTCAATGGTCGATTTTCTTTTTGGATTTGTATCAGATGCCGGAAGTATGGTGGTTCACATGGGCGGGGCATGGTCTCTACTCCCTCACCCCGCACATTTTTCGAACCATTTGACTCATTCAGCAAGTCGCAAATGGAATTGAATATTGTTCGCATTATATATGTTTCTTTTTTTCTTTTTTTGTTGTGTGTGTCTAAATTGAAAGCCACTTAACCCATTTTCAAACATAATGCGAAACAGTTTCGAGCTGTGCAGGAGGGGCACACACTCACTCTCTGTTATGCTTTATTAGATCTTGGATGCCATCGAAGTTTTTCATAAACAACCGCAGAAAAAACGGCGGAGAAGTCATTAAAGAAACTGTATTTTCTTTGGCCAACGTTGCGTTTTGTGGGTCATTATATAAGACCGATCATTGGATTTTAAAAACCGAACAGGCACACACAAACACACACGAGTGTGTGTATTACCAATTCGTTGTGCTTTGGCAATCAAATGGTCAGGTTAAAAAAGAAATAATAATAATAAAATAGTAAAAAAACTTTATGCAAGTTTTAGGAACACTTTAAAAAATAATGTAGATTTTTTAAAAGCTTATAAGAAGGTTTAAATAAAACTATATTTATCAATAAGCTTTCTGGTAATGGTATTATTATTATAGAGCTCAACTTAAATCTTGACAAGAATAAACAAAAAAGTTGAGAAGTATTTATTTAAAACACTTATGGTTATGTTATTTAATGTTAATTGTGCTTTTAGTTTTTCTTTCTATTATTATAGTCTATAATTTTCGGTAAATCTATAATTTTCCCTTAAAATTTTTCTTGCATTACCTTTCTTATTTATTCCATTTACTCATCATACTTTCATTTTTTAGAATCTTGTTAAATCCTACATTAAATAAGCAAGGCCTTAAATGTTACCAAATGTTTATTATGTCTTAATTAATTTGTCAAAAGTTCTCATTTCTATTTTTCTATGTGTACTTGTAAAACATATATATTTCTATATAATCTATAATTAATTTTGTTAATACTATAAACATAGTTGTAAGGCATTTTCGAACTAAATATTATCACTTTTTCCCCTCATCTTTAATCTTCTATAAGAATTTATTTCCAAGTAATCATATATTAATCTTTGTTTCCTACTAAATCAAGTATTTAAAGATAAGCTTCTTAATTAACCAAATGCTTTCATTAAAAAACACACAGAAACCAAATTCAGTATTTTTCCAGTGTACACAGCTATTGATCAACGATCGATCTTTGATCCCCTGAACGGTGGGTGGTATTGGCACCACCTGTGGCTTTCCATATGAACTCCAGTCTGAGCCACCTTGAACATTATGCAAACGAGAGGAAAACGCGGCGAAACTGACACCTGTGACTGTGAGCTAAAAAAAATAAAAGCTCAATTAGGCGATTGCCGCATAATACGTTTTCTTTGGCCAGACAACTTTCCCAAAATCAAAATGAAAAACACAGCTTTTATTTTGTGAGTTTCTAAGTAGCACGTACGTAACGTGGCTAACGGTTAATTTCGCCAACAATTTGTTGTTGCTTGAATTTTCCATGTTTTTCCTCGGTTTTTTCTTTGATTTTTTATTGTATTTTTTTTCGAGACAGCATAAACATAACTGTAATTGCGGCATAATTGCAGCGAATAGAAGCGGAAAACGAAAGTGCAGCAAATAGAGGAGCATTCCGTATATAATAATTGTGACCCAAAACAATTTTTAAATGCTTCACAATTTCAATTGCCAGCGAATCGAATTTGTTTTAACATTTTCGAAAGCGCCCCCCTTTTGTATTGTTTTTTTTTTTAAGAGAGATACCGGCACTGGATGGTTGTGGTGTTGCAACAATGAAATTGAATTTGATTTCTTGATCGTTCGAGCCAAGCGAGCACTCCACGAAATCTGACCAAAAGACCAGACAACAAGCCAAGTGAAAGTAAAAAGAAAAAATATATACATATATACAGAAAACCGAAAACCGACAAAAGTGAAACAAAAAGCAACGTCTCGGCTTTCATGGGGTACACCACCACCACGGGTATTATGAAACGCAACTCGTTGGGAGTTGGAAATAGAAGAGGAGGAGGTGCTGAGGAGCTGGAGGCAGGAGCGGAGCGGATCGGAGCCAGGTGAGCAGACAAAGCTGGCAAGTCATGGAGCCAAGCCGGTGCGCAGTCGCTGATCGGCAGCAGGTGCGAGAAACTTTTTTTTAAAGGCAACGGCATTGACTCCACTCCACTCCACTCCACTCCATTCCTCTCCACTCCAAAACCCTGCCATCAAATATCGAATTGAAATTCAAATTCAAATACCACTTCGTGTTGAGTCGATGGCGTTGTTCGCACATTTTGGCCAAGAGAGCGTGTCTGGGGGCCATAGACGCATTCGCATTAACGGTTAATTGCCAAAGTGGTCCATGGATTGTGATGATGGAGCACTTCGACTGCAACTCGAGGCTACGCGATTGACTTGTCAAGACCTCGAGAAATCGATAATCCCCATTGAAGACAAGCTGTATATCTACCACAGGGATGCAAAAAAGAGAAATCTGTTTAATCAAATTATATTGTATATCGAAATTTGTCAAATCGATAACAAATGTTGAATATAAGCAGAAATTATAAGCGATTAATTGATATCTAGTTCTTCTGTCTTAAAGATACTCTTTAAATTGATGAAAATACTAAAACGATACACATATCGATAGATTCTTACAAAGAATAAATGTGTTATATCGATAACAAATGTGGAATATATGCAGAAATTATAAGCAATTAATTCGTATCAAGTTCTAGTGTCATTTTAAAGATACTTCTAGAAAGATACATTAGTTGCAAATTAATGAAAATACTACAACGATACTCATATCGATAGATTTTTATAAAAATTAAAGGTGATTTATGGATAACAAATGTGAAATATACTCAGAAATTATACACAATAATTTGGCATCTAGAACTTTTTTATAAAAAGTACTTTTAGGAAGATATATTAGGCTTAAGTTCATAAAAATACCAAAACAATAAACGATAAATGTATCTATTACAATTCTCAAAGAAATGTTTCGGAATTGAATATATCTAAACACAAAAATTCTAAACAAATAATTTTGTAAATTGTTAAAGAGAGTATATCAGAAATATACCAGAAAATCTTTTAGTTATCGAAAATCTCCCCAGTTATCGCTTGCATCTTGATCTTTTCACCATCCCTAATCCCCAATAATTGCTCTCATTCAAGAGTCTTAGGAAAAAAACTAAAACCATTTACAGTGCCAGATTGATGTTTCTTCGGTTGTGCTGGGCGTTTGAAAATCGAAATTGGTAGCTAAACACAAAAGAAAAAAAAAAACACAGAGCTTGGGGGCAAGCCATCCGGCTGAGCTACTGTTGCTGCCACTCCGCACGATTACCGTTATGTCGGCAACTGTCTGTGTATCTCTGTATCTGTGTATGTGTGTCTCCAGCCAAGCTACCTGCTGATTTCAAAACATTAACTTAATTTTTTCCCATTTTTCCTCCACCATAGCTCTCTGGCACTTGAAATTAATTATGCGTTTGCGCTCAATTTGTAGCCCAAGTAATTTACCGGCTCCGATGGTGGAGGAGTCGGAGGCGGTAATGGAGGGGGCATCAGCCTAGTGGGCGTGGCCAGACGCTGTAGCAGGTGAAAGATTTGCGGGTGGCTTCCCCATTTGGAGTTTCACAATTGCTTGAAATTGCCCCGGTCTTCTTGGCCGATAGAAGTTTTGGTAAAATAGAGATTTTAATTAAACGATTGGAGAGCCTAGAGACGAGACTGACTAATGGTTTAATTAATTAATTTCTCAGTTGGGTATTGCATTGGTGAAAGTATCTGGGAGTTATAAGCCTTAACCCCAGGCATTGTTATCTGTAGCTGGCCACCAGGGCGTATGGGTGATCTTCAAGTGCAGGCAAACGTTTTCTCCACACATTCTAAAGCCTGTTCTGGATTTTATTCAATTTACTCGCTGCTTTATGGTTTTCCACCACAACAACAACAACAACAACAGTGGTAATCACACACATCTGCATCTGTTAATGCCAAGGTGGCAAAGTATCTATTAGATGCCGTTAACTGTAACTGCAGTCTTTTTTATTATTATGTTTTTTTTTTGATTCGCTTGCAACACGCAAAACGCGCTTGCTGCACAGTTATGGGTAGAGGACAGGAAATGGCGAATCAGCAAAACGATGGCGATACTTTGGATATCCAGTTGCATTATCCTTGCGGCAGTCAAATGCCATAATTTTCCCCCAGCAAGCACGCGCGGGGTGTTCCTTTTTTTTTGTAGACTTTTTGATTGGCAGCTCACGAAAGCCTTTTTAGACCCATAAAACTTAATGATTCTCGAGTTAGCCATTTGATAAGCTTACCCCCAACTCCACAAAAAAATATGCATAGGGATGAATGACGAATTGTAGCCATTATCTGGGCGTCGTGCCCAGATACAGATACGAGTTAGCGGCCAGGCCAGAGTAATGAGCCCGAATGTGGGCCAACTCATGTCGAGGCTATGAGTCTATGCAATTATGTTTCGCGGAGAACGAGAACCGGGCCAAGGCGGTCCGCAGACTCATACTCCGACTCATATTCATACTCATACTCATACTCGTACTGTAGCTCGCACTCAAACTCAGATGGCGGAGCATTATAATTTAATTATTTCGCTTCACTTTTGACATTTTGCCTCGGCATCCGCTATCTCCTCCACCTGGGCAAATTGTATCTCTTCTAACTCTTTGGCCAGAAGAACACAACACAATGGGAACAATGAGGCCTGGCATGGCACTAAATTGGCATTAGCATTAACCCGGAAACTTACGCAGCTGTGCCTGCCTCGGACTCATGTGGCAAAGTTGCAACCGTGTTGCATGCCTGCCTGCTGCAGGTGTGGCCTGTCCCAGTTGCATGAATGGCTGACTGACTGACTGGCGGAGTTGCAAATTAACTTGTTTGCCGTGCGATTAGATGCCGCAAATTTATGGTTTATATGATTTTGGCCAACCAACCAAGAAGTGGGCCATATGCCCGAGAAGCAGATGATGATGATAATGATGATGGTGATTTTTCCAGTGCCAACGCATCTGCGTCTGGGTGACCCACTTGCCAAACGGAAAGTGAAAACATGCCTGGCCTTAATTGAATATTTGGGCCAACGTGGAAACTTATAAAATTTGCAAAAATAACAAAAAATACTACGAAACCGCACAATGCAAAAAGTTTTGCCTTTTAGGAATGCCAAACGAGTTGGAAAGTGCGAATTTTTGCACGTCTCGATATTAGCATAAAACGCAAAGTCAAATGCAAAAAAAAATAGAAACAAAAATAAAAACAGAAGAAAAAAACACCAAAAAACTATAAAAGACCTTAGAGACCAAAGTGGACGAAACTGTTTATCGAGTTGCTTAATGCGTTAAATGTGCCAGAGATATAAAAAAACACAAAACTATTTATACATTTAAACGGCTTCATTAAAGTAAAGGGGCGGCATCATTTAAAAGAGTTTGCGGAATATATAAATAAAGTAAAATATGAAAGTTAAGCTGGAAACTATTTCAATAATTTCAATCTTGCTTTAAATTTTTTGTACCTAACAAAATATACTGAAAAAACTATCTTCAAGATACACAGATATCCGGGCAGTTCTATTGCCTCTGGCGATTTTGTATCTCAAGTGTGTAGCTCAGACTTCACACTAGCTTAACACTTTCGAGTGGCGGCGTATAGAAAAAGTATCTCATGGATGCCGCTTGTATCTGTATCTGTATCTGCGCCTGTGCAGCCACCAGCTGCTGATGTGCTACGCAAACAATGATTGGCATTCGCCTGCTATCTCTCGCCGGCCGCTTTTTTGCTTCGGCTTCTGCTTCCAAGTCAAAAGTATTTGCACTCTTTGGAAATTGCCAAGATACAGGAGGAGATACATGGAGGAGGAGGAGGAGGAGGAGGCGGGCGGATTGCTTTGAAAACTTTTGAAATTGTTGCCCATTTGCCATGATATGCCATGGCGGCGGCATGTGGCATGGGGCACTTGCTGGCAAATAACTTAAAGCCGGCTCATGAAAACTAAACTTTAATTAAGGAATCTTTCCTCAAACCCCTCCTGGTTTGTTCACAAAGAAATTAACTGGCTTGTGAACCCGCCAATAGTTGCCCAACTACACATAATTGAAAGTGCATTCGAATGGGAGTTGCAGTTGCAATAACAAAATAAAAACAGTAAACAAAGTAATTGTCCAAGTTTAAGATGGTTTTTCTATTAAACTATCTAATCTTTATAATATTTAGTGATAGATTTCTTATAAATCATTAAGATACTATACAATTTTGAAGTAATAACCCACCTAAGCCAGGTATATCATTCCTTTTTTGAGATTACCCTTAATTATTCATCATAAATCTCTGCGTAAAGTTTCCTCAGGTTTTGAAAATCATTAATTATAATACCCCCTGGATAGCATTTCCTTTACTTACCCAACCTCCAGCACTTCTAAACTTACTATATATACCATTTACCCAGAGAGGTTTTACTTTAGTCATCGCACAAATCACGTATACGCACCTGCAACGAAAAAGGAGAACAGAAAAGAAAAAAGTGGGTTAAAAGGCTGCTTAACTGTTCAATAAAGCGTGGCAACAAATGTTGCATTTAAATTGCCGCAGCAGGAACACCGGTGATTGTAAATTTACCTGCAACTTATATTTTTTTCTATTATTTTTTTTTTTTTGCCAACAGCTGTTGTTGCCGGTAAACGTAAACACCTGTAAGCCACAAATCGCCGGGAAAAGACTCACAGCAGCAGCCACAATTGCCGCCATAAAGCAAAAATTGTTTAAGTTGTTGCATAAAGCAATGTTGGGCGAAGTGGGAGAAGAAATCGCCGGCTTTCTGCCACTGTGCCGTGCGAAAAAAAGTGAAAGTAATGCAGCATAGTTACGGCAACAATGGCCAAACGGTAGCCAATAAGCCATAAACAACGAAAACAAACTCCAACTGGCAGTGGCAAAGAGTACTGCTTCGCTTTAGAGAAAATATATATACAAATTTCCACAGGTGAATGAATTTGAATTCAGCAAAAAGGCAGCAAAAACTTTTTGCAATCGCAAAATGTCTGAGATTTTGCAGGCAAAAGAATATGTGCCGCAGGAAGTGGCAATGGTAATTGAGCGGCTGTCTGGCCAGAAAGGTTGAGTTGTCAAAACTAACGAGCAGCACTAAATGATCAGCCATAATGCATGAGAAATCAACAGGCGAAACTATGAAGGCTAAATACACAGAGGAAAAATTCTAGTTCAGATAATTTTGTAATGGAAAAATAAAGTAAATAAATAAAGATGGAGAAAATGTGTAGAATATATTGAAAACTGCTTAAGACATTTATTCCTAGAATATTAAGACATTATTCCTAATGTTCTCATGTATCTCTTAAAGGAACTAAGAGATATAAGCGTAAAATAGACAAGACATTGTGTTTTGTCTTGTGGAAATTAAGAACAAATATTATAATTATTACAAACTGTAATATTGAATATAAATATTGGTCTAATAATGATAGAACTTCTAAGAAACTAAAGTGTTCTGAGGAACTTACACAAAATAAGTTAAGAACTAATTATATCCCAAAAGTTAAAGTTCTTATTCAAAATGTGTAATGAAACATATGAAATTATTTCACAAAAGAGATATTTTCTTAAATTTTTAAGGTTTAATCTTTCTTCCTGTGTATGCATTTGAATGCGGAAATGTTTGCTTTTCGGGTTGGGTAAATGTTTCGAGTAAATACAGACAAACACGACGAGTATCTGTATCTTTGTGTGGCTAGTATCTGTATCTTTGTGTGGCCATTGGGTAGTACTGTCAACGGTGTGTGTGTGGGCTTTTGGTCAAAAACGGAGGTGGATTTTTCGGCTGTTTATTTGCAGAATTTGTTAACGCTAGTACGAACATGTCGCTGCCTTGATGCCTTCAGCTATTTATCTTCCAGATACGCCTTGACAATTGAACAAAATGCAGATATAAAAAAAACAAAACTGTGATGGGGATTTATGGTAACAATCAAAAAGAAAAAAAAGAATCGAAAAATGTTCAAAGGAAACCCAATATTTACCAATATGTTTTTCAATTGTCTCATTTTTCACTCGCTAAGCAGATGCCTTGTCATCTACCTGCCTAGTTTTTTGTTTTCTGAGAATAATCTAGGCTTGTGTCATACCATTGACCTTTGACCCAGGCAGGAATGCTCTGGCAAACACACACGCACACAAGGGAAACACACACGCTCACACTTGACTCACATAGATACGCGCTGAAAGGTATCTGCGGCCATGTTTCGGCTGCTCAAAACACCTTTTCTTTGGAATTTTCCAACATTCTGACCGCAGTCAATGATTGCGAGGCAGCTCCTCTTGCCTTGCCACTTGTATTTACTTTGTTTTATCTTTGTCTCCGTCGAGGCATAATATTTTAGCTAGTTTCAGGTGCTGCAAGCGGCCTAATTAGAGAGCGAGATAGCCACTTAATTTTCGAGACAACTGCATGTAATTAAAGACGAAAAATACCTGAGATCCGAACCTCAAAGCTAGCCTGTGTGTTAATTTATTCAAACTCGTTGAAGCCGCCGAAAAAATAAAAAAAGGAAGAGGAATACAACAAGAATGGGAAATGGGAAAAGAGATACCTAAAAATAGTCACGTGGTAGAATGCACCCAAGAGAGTTTCCCTGCGTCAGGTTTTCCCCGCCCAAATGCGTATGCGTGGAAATGTTAATGGGGTCATTTGCCCGGCGGCACATCGAAGTAAAAGGCCGCTACTCAAGTGCATTTATTTAAATTTCACGCTTTGGTCTTTGGCATCGTGTGGGTACTCTGAACTATATTTCCCAAAGTGTCTGCCCTTTTGTTTATGGAAATGTAAAGGAAATTAATTATGAATAAGGGAAAGATGTTTATGGTTAATTAATTTCATCATTTTGAAAGGAAAACTGGGAGGAAGGGTATACAAAATATGGATATACTTATACTTATACTTAAATTAACAAGGAGTTTGCTTAAATTAATATTTCAAAGTGACTGTCCTTTGTTTATGAAAGTTTGAACTTAATTAGAAATGGGAAAATGTGTTTGAAGTACATAAATGTAATTTTTAAGAAGAAAGGGTAAAATAAATATATCTAAACCTTTTAATATAGTATCTACTGATTCACTATTCACGATAACATATATATGGAAAAAGAGAAGAACTATCTAAAAGTCGTTAAAATTTATATCTTAACCTATCATATTCTTTAAAACAAATATGAAAAAAGAGCAGCACTATATAAGAGTTTTTAAAGATATTAATACTCTTTGAAAAAAACCCCTTCGCTTTCAAGCCATAAACTCTTATATTGACCATTTTCGCTCTCACTGACATTCCGTTTTGTAATCGCAACAATTGCATCATTTGCACCTGCATAGATAGCAGCGCAGAAAGTGCTTTTCTTTTTCTTTCTGGCCGTGCTGTTGGCCAAGTTAACAACAACTAGCCAACTCTTATCAGTTGAATGTTTCGTAATATATTTTTGGCCCGACTGTTATCGGGTAGCTGGCATGGCGAGTGCAAGTGCAAACAAAGGCCAACTAAAAGCATGTGGCTAACAAAGCAGGGCCAAGGCATGGGTTTTCGGGCCAACAACTTCCGCAAAACGGTTTATCGGTTATCACGTGCCTGTTGCACACTAACACCACCCCCCACACCCCACTCCCTGGCTAATCAGTATCTTTTGCCCCTTAAGTGGAACGCATTTCCCCCTCTGCTTTATTGCCACACACACGTGTCATTCACAAATTGCGACTTTGGCACGTACCAGATTTTTGCAGTGTAAAATAAAAGCCTGACATTAATCTCAATTTTTGCATTTTTCGCACAGCTGCGTCAATCTTTTTTTATACTATTTTGTATTTTCTGAGACAATTGTTCGTGTCTTTTGTGCTTTATTTGTAATTAGCTCATTATAAGCGACTTAATTGCTCATTGTCACTGCTCAAGTCTCTAATCGTTGACTGGCATTCGATTGCAGATGCATCTATCTACAATAAATGCGCACTTAGCAATTGCCCTTGTCGAGTGACAATAATCATTATACTTGATTTAATTACTTGGAAATAAAATAGGTTAAAATAAATAGTAACTATTGCTTTATATTTGTATGAAAATCTATAGAAAAATCATACTTGGCACAGAGTGGCACACTTTGCTTAAAGATAAAGCCTCTCAGTCAGGTGAAAATTCCTCAAGTGCTTTTTATGCACACGTTCAACAATGAGGAAATCTTTACGAGCACATCTGCCGCATAAAGTGTCCGCCCCGTGGTCCGGGGGCAAAGAGTTAATGCCGCCACGGAGTCCGCGTTGCAGTCAACTTGTTGTGCTGTGTTTTGTTGTGTTTTGTGGCAATTAATTACGGCCGGCAGCGGTTGACAGTTAACTGGGCTGCTGTTTCGCAGCGGTCGCTTTACTATTTGATCTTTGCACTTCGATAAAGAAAATAAAAACAAAATAACAAAAAAAACAAGAAAAAAAGAACGTGTGGCGATGCGTGGATCTGTGGGGCAGGCCAACCAGGAAGTGGAATTATTACTTGCCACGCCCACTTCGTTAGTATGTGACATTTAAGAGAAAATTACACAAGCTGTGAAAAGGCCAAGCTTGGAAAGTCTAGAAAAAAATAATATTAATAAGGTTTATAGCAAAGGAAAATGGAAAGGTATTTAAAAGGAAATGGAATTACGGGGTCAGAAAAAGTATAACTTAGGAAACTGCACATTTACTTTAAATTTTTGATATTAAATAAATCAAAATATCATATTTTTATGAGAATAATAGATAAAATAGATATTTACTTTAAAAATATAAAATTTATATACCAATATATATATTAGTTTAGAAAACAACATATTCCATCTAAATATTTTGCATTTAACTGTTCAAAATATAAATTAGTTAAGGAAACAAAATATTTAATTTCAATATTTGGTATTTAATTAATCAAAATACCTGCTTTATATCACAATATACATATATTAATTAGGAAAACAATCTATATAATTTTCATATTAGGTATTAAATTCAAAATATCAATTTTAAATACAAAAGTAAACTAAATAAATACAAAGAACACACAAAAACCAGCAATAAATAATGATGAATTCAAAATTTAATTGGTTTTATTAAAAGCATATTAATCAAATCTGTCCAATTATAATTAATTTAATATTAAGTTCTTGTTATTAATGTTCTACTAAGGATTAACACTGATTTATGCTGGCATATTGTATAAATAACTTCCATACTTCTACAAATGTTGTTGAAATTAAATTGATAAAGGGATTCCTACAGATTAATTGATTAACAAATCAAATTAAAGATATTAAGCAAGGTAACAGGTTGTGAATACAAAATATAATTATGATTTTTCCCGGTTAATAAAACAGAAATATATAAATTAGTTCAGTAATTGCCAGAGGGATGGATTCCCGAGGTTAATTTTCACATTCTTGACATCCAACAGACCCCAGATCATATTTTGTCTGACATTTATTATATGGCATACTCTCATTAGCCGGGGCTTCTTCACTAATTTGTTTACCAATTTATTATTTTTTGTTTCTTGCTTTCGGGGGGAAATGAGGTCAACTTGCAGGGAAATGGAAAAATGCCAGGGGGGGGGGGGAGGGAAAAACTGTCGAAGCGTTAAGCAACTAACTGTGTGGCAGGTTGAGGCAATCATCTTGCCCTTGTTTATGCAACTCACGCATCGAAAGAAATGGTTGGAAAACTCAAACTCACACACAGACACATTTTCCACTTTTCCGCTGTCAGTTTTTGGCGTTTTTGTTTTACATTTCAACCGACAAAAGCCGCGGAGTGGGTTAATGGGAAAACTTTGGATTCAATTAGAGGCGAGGGCTAAGGGCAAGCAGACAAGATACAACAACGACACAAAGATACAAAGATACATAGATACAATTGAGGCACTCGACTGTGAAGTTCAAATTACAAATTGGGTAACAATTTCGAGGAGAACTCGCAACTAATAAACGATATTTGTGAACTCTTGACTTGACTCGACTCCAAGCCAAGCCAAGCCAAGCCATTCCAAACCAATTCTATTTCCAATTTCAATTCCACTTTCAATTCAATCAAGCCAGGGCCGCGGTTATTATGTAATATCTATGTACACACACTGAGTACTATATATCTCCAGTCGAGAATCGAGCAAGGTCTTGCCTTAGCCATCTATTTGGCTGTCAGCATTTGGGTCTTAAAGCTCCCCAAAAAAATGAAAAATGAAAAAACTAATACCCCAAAACAGAAAAATTGTTTACAAAACGATATGCTTGGCCCCGGCGACACCCGGAGACCCAGAGTCGGGCGCCGCCACTCCCAGAACCCCTTCCCCTTGGTCATATCCAAAAAAAAAAATTAAAAAATAATAAAAAACTGTAAACCGCGCAGGCGCGGCAGTTTTACTTGACGGTTTGCCACATAAATTTTGCAGGCAATTTTATGCAAGCCACATACAAAACAGTTAAAAATACTAGGAAAACCAAAGGAAAAAGAAGTGGAAATCCCGCTTATGGATACTTTACCATGAAGCCTGATTAATTTATAAGTTTTTCTTTTATTTCTTTTGTGACATTTGAGAGCAAAACTCGTGCCTGGACTTGCCTTTAATTTGCTCATCCATGTTCGCGCCCTTGTCGATGCATATCTGGGTATTAAGTGCAACACGGAACATGGAAAAAAAGTGTCCGAAACATTGTCATGCAATTTTCCAATTTGCCTAATTGCTTCACTTTGAGCCATTTTTTATTGTGCCACAACTAAATGTATGCATGTCTTGAGACGGGTTTTTCGTAATACATTTTGGAATTCAAATTGAGTGATTAGCAACGATTACGTTGCCATGAACTAGTTTCACTCACTCGTGTATTTTCCATATTTACCATATTTTCCATAAAATATATGTCACTTACTTTTGGCATTTTTGTGCGTTGTGTGGGTCGAACCGAATCATAAAATTTACATATTCTACGATCGAATGCAGCTGCACACACACCACGTTTGATGTTGCCCCAGAAAATGCCAACGCCCCCGCATTAACCTTCTCTCTATCTCTCTCTCTTGTTGCCACTTTAAGCAATTTAATTAGCCATGAAGGCCCGGGCGCCGTATGAATCATTTACTTTGGACAAAAAGCCGACGCTTGTTAATAACTTATCAAAGCCGATTTCAAGTTAATGGTTCTCAAGGTGGACTTAATCCTTTCGCTGGCTTGTAAATGCACTTTGTGTTAACTAATTAGTATTTGGTAAGCATAACGGAAGTGTTTATGATTAAATAATGATTTATGGTTAGTTAATGTCATTCCGGAGTCGCTGACAAATTTCTCCTTAAACGATGATGCTCGAAAATGTCTCAAGATGCCTTTAAGAGCATACGAAAATCTCAAGATTGATTCATTTTGAGGGCCACTTGAAAGAAGCCCGATTCGGGTTATACAAAAGTGCATGTTAAATTAATTATGCGATGAAAATAAAAAAAAGCCAACACGAGCTGGCAAAACGACAATTAAGCCAAACAAACTGGAGGCGGCATTAATTCAAACAGAAAAGGAATCAAAAGCCGCTCAAGTAGCTGTTCAAGTTAATGGTTTTTTATTTCTTATACACAAAATGTTTTTTAACACTTTTAGCAGACGATAAGACGATAAGCAGCTACCAGAAAATAAAAAAAAAAAACACTAAAAGGTGGTCAAGATGGAAGGAGCCGACGCGGGAATTACTCTTAATTAGGGATTTTAAGGGAAGTTATTTAATTAAGAACTAACTTTCAGAGAGATTTGTAATAAATTCAAGGCACACATGAATTCAAAGTTTGTTAATATTAAAATATACCATATAATTCCTTAAGAATTCCCAGATTTTTCAGAATTCCAATACCCCCAGCCAGTGTATTGAATCGAAACAAGGAAAAACCACATGGGGTTTTGGGAATGCACATTAATTTTGTCAAGAGTTGAATGTGCCATCAGCTGAGCAGAGTCTCAATATATATATAAAACATATATGGCCGACTTATCGCGATTGGGCCGGACATTGTCTTGGTCATTTGCTTAAATGAGTTGGCAAAATAAATAAGCAGAGGCTTACAGGCCAAGTGGGTGTGGTGGCCAAGGTGAAAGAGCCAACAGGCAAAAGCCACTTTCATGGGGATTAAATTTAATTTTATGACTCCTGTTGCACTTGCCAGAGATTTATATATTTTTTTCTTGACTCTTGAATTAGTTTGCCGTCATAATAAAACCGTTTAATTTGCTCGCTGTGACATTTTAGTGGCAATTAACTGCGACAGCGACTTTGTTGCAAGCAAAACAGCAACAGTTGTTGGCCAATTTTGGGCCGGCCCGGTTGCAAGCCGGCCGGTCGCTCTGAGCCGGGCCATAAACCAGCTGTCGCGGTTTTGCGGCTTGCATTTTCCACTTGGCAGCTCCAAATTTGGCCATATTCATTCGTTGTTAGCCAGTTAGCCAGTTAGCCTGGCCAGACAATTTGGCGTTTTATGCAATTGCCATTGCAGCAACTCTCGACACTCCTCGACTGTGGTCATAAGTCCGCTTGATAATATCAATCAACAGACGCACACAGAGACTGCCTCCAATTTGGCCAGTTTGATGCTGTTTTGGCCAACAACGCACCGTGCAAAAAGGCTAATTGAAACTGAAAACAATGACCTTTCTCATTGTGAAAATTAGTCACAAAACAATTTGTGTGTGCCCAAATAAGGTTGAATCTGTTAAATATTTATTAAACCGAGAAATGAGTGAGTGACTTGAATTAAAAGTAATGGTCATTACTCATTATTTCATGATAAAGAGAGGAGAGAAATTAAGATGATGTGTATGAGATATTTATAATTTTTTACCTCCTTAACTTGGGGAGCTAATAAGCAGTTTAGGAGAGTGATTAGAGTGAACTTGATCAAGGTAATTGCAGCTTGAGGATAAACTCCTCTGAAAGATGGTTAATAAAAGGAAGATCTCTCTTTGGCTTAATGGCTCAATGAACCCACTTCCTTGTTATATCTCAGAAATACCTGAAATCAGCGTGTTCACTGCTAATCAGCCGCTTGTCGATCTCAAAACGACATGCAAACTGCAACTTGGAGAGGGGTAGATATATGTATAATACTTATATATTGCATATATCGTTTGCCACATCAAAGTCAATGCCACCAGACAACCACGCAGCTCATTAATCAATGCCTGGCACAATAACCAAAACCAAACAAAGGAAAGAAAAACAACAAAAAGGCCACTAAGTGGCGACACTTCCCCAACTCACGCCTCCAGGAGGGAAGCAGAAGCCAAGTTAACTGAAACAATAAAGATGATGCCGCCTGCCTTTCAGAGGAACTTCTAATTACTCGTTAATTTTCTGCTTAGTCGTCGTTTCCTCTCTCTCCCTGACGCTCCTCCTCAATCTGAATGATTCACTTGTCAATTTCGTAAATTATTACCTCAGTAAAAAACAAGGCAACGAGACAAGGAGACAGCAAGAAAAATGCATTGGCAAGTGAGGGAGCGGGGTCCAAATGGAAACAAAAGCGAATCAAGTTAATTGCCGTTAATTTTGCCATGGCACATTGGTAACAAGGAAGGTCGCCATCGCCCATTGCCAACCATTCACAACAATGGCAGCAGCAACTGCAGAAAAAGCAACAGCAACAGCAGCAGCAACAGCAGCACAGCAACAGCAGCAGCAGCAACAAAAGACGATGCAGCAATGTCTGAAATCAAATGAAATGCGTAAATTGCTCGAGAGACCCGACTTCAGATGCGATGTCGAAGTCAATGTTAAAGTAAAGCCAATGGCAATGACAAATGCAATTGTTACACTCAGAAATATTTCGTGAGATTTAATTTTTTCTAAAAATACAACTTGGTAATAGAGATGCATAAAAAATAAAAAACAGAGCTCACTTGGGTCATTAAAAATATCATATTTGATATTACATGTTTAATTTTATAAAGATAACTTAAAAGCCATTCCATTATTCACATCCATTAATGAACCTTCAACTTTGTATAACTTTTTAAAGTTAATTAAATAAGCCCAAAGACTTTTAAATAACAAGATGCATACACAGTCATTTATAAGTATTTTAAAACAGAGGTTTACTATTAGTCTGAGAAGTTGAAAGCCAATCTGATATCGACAGCCATTTTGTCATTAAATTTTTTTAAGCGGAGTAAATCAAAACATAAGGACTCTTTAAGAACAAGATGCATAACGAGCATGAAATGCCACAAGGAGGCTATTTTTTATGTAAATGTATACATATATATAATCAATGTAAGTCATCCTAGATCTCAGAAACTAAAAATGGAGATAATAAGTTCTTTGCTATGGTTTTCAAAAAGGTATTCTAAGTTATTGTAATGTAGCACATCGTTAAAAAACACTCCCTTTTGTTGTGCAGATATAAGGGTATAATTTAAGAATGGCAGACATATAGCTATTTATTTTATAAATAAATAAAAAAGTACTATTTGAAGTGATCTTAATTGCTACAGTCTTATATTGTATACTCCTTTTCCCTTTTACTTTTACAATCCAATAAAATACAAATTAAATAACAAAAATAATCTAATTTGTCTATAAAAACTCAAGTGCATTAAATTGCTTTGTTAAAAGAAAAAGAGTTCAAAGTTAGGAAGTAACATAGTATATAAGATTCAGAAGTCTCCACAGTCTAAGATCACTATAAGTCAACGAAAGATAACAAATTTGATGGATGCTCTCTTTCTCTCCGATTACGAAATCATTTACCCCTGTCCATAGCTCTCCCATTCTAATGCTGATCAATGTGTTTCGATTAATCAGCGATGTGAACTTATTGCAAGGCAAACATAAACATGGCTAAAACCGATCATGGTCTCTCGATTCCATGATCAGGGATCTGGCATATATATACATATATACTCGTAAATTGGCACACGGCTAATGATGGCTTGTGGCTTTAAGCCATCGATCAAGTGCCGTGGCCGTGCAGGGCTCCGGCTAAGGCTAATGAAGCCAATAAGCCAACAGAGCCGGCAAAAGGCCAGCTTCTAATGGCTGGCACTCACATTGCGCATACGCCCCGAGTGCCGCAATTTTTGCAACCAACATTTTGAACAACAACAAAAAAAAAATACTCATAAACAATAGCAGCAACGGCAGCAGCACTTATTAGCAGCTCAATGAAATGGGGCGCAGCTTTTATTTCTTGCAATATAACCAACGAATCGAATGCCACTTAACCTTGAGCTGCAAAATGGCAACAAAATGCAAAAGATACAACAAAAAAAACCCCTAAGTAAAGCTCAGTGAAACCAATTTTGAAAATCCGCTCACGAAAACAATTGCAAAAAGTCATTAAATAAACCAGAAACCAAAAGTGCGACACACAAAACCGATTCAGCAATCGACGATTTGCATTCAAAAGTGGCCTCAAAACGAAGCCCCAGAACGAGCAAAAAGCTACATATACAAGAAGCAAAAAAACAAAAAACAATGGAAAAACAAGCAACCAGCATTGCAAATTAGCTAAGCGGAAACCGCGCCATGGAAAAACTCGAAAATGGCAAGGACAAAAGCCAAAGCCTGGCCAGCACACACTCTACACTCGGCACACGGCAGTGCCAATTAATTTGTTTTATGATTTTACGAGTCGGGCTCAGCCCCCTTTTCCAGACACAAGACAAGCGGCCAGAATGCCCAGCCATGGAAAATTCGCATGTTTTGCCGGCAGCACCAAACTGGCAGCTGGAAAATGGCAGTAAAATGTTTTTCCTACTCCCCGAAATGTTGGAAAATGAAGATGGAGTTTGAGACGATGCGTTCAGCAAACAGTAAGAGAAAATGTAGAGCTGGAAATAGCAAAGAAACGTTGGAGATTTCTATAGTTTAACAAAACAAATGAAATATCTAATTGAAATACTTTTAGTTTTCTCTCAGTGCTGGAAGCTGGGCAAAACTTTAGCCAAAGGCAGGTCTCTCTCTCCATCTCCATCTCCATCTTCAACTTGAACGTCCCTCCCTGCATCGAGATACATTAGGAACGCCTCTTAATGGGCAGTTAACCGCCTCCAAATGCCTTCGGCGGGCCAAAGCCATAGCCACGGCCAAAGTAGAATGCAATAAAAATTGGTTAATAATGTTTTTCACAACGCCATTTTAGCCACAACGGCAACATGAGGAGATCTAAAATATAGGTTAGCTGCATTTATCAGCAGGGAGAAAAAAAGGGGGCAACGTTCGCAGAAAATGCAAGACTTATAGTCAAGACCAAAAGCAAAAGCTAAGAGCCATGGGCCAGGCACTTGGCTTTAATGTTGATGATCAGCCATCATGCTGCGTTTAACCTCTGCCAACTTGGCTTGTACAAGAAATGGGGATTGGTACCAAGACGAAAAATATATACACGAAAAATCAACAAACGAATAGAAATCGATGCCAAACGCAGGCCACATACATCTTCATTCAACAAGTTTTTTGAACAAAAGAAAAACCCAAAAGTTTTCTTTGGTTTTCTCGGTTTGATATTTTCTTTTTCGTATTGGAAATCAATTTCCTTTTGGCAAAACAAATGCCACAAAAATCGGTTCTCAATTATTTCGCCACCATTCTCACGTTGAAGGGAAATTCCTTTTCTGCCATTTTCCGCACATTTTCTGACTTTGGCTAAGTAATGTACGAGTACGAGTACGAGTGGCAAGCATTGGAAAAACGGGGGGAAAAATGCAGCACAAGTAATTTCAAGTTGAATTTTTAACGCTTCGGTCTTGGTCTTGGTCTTCTCTCCATTGGCTTTTCTTTCGGGGCTGTGGCGAAACTTTGGAAAATCATTTTAAAGTGCATCAGCAGAGGAGAAAGAGGTGGAGCTGCAACCACAAAAACAATGCCCAGAACCATTAGCTGCCAACTGCAAAGGGGTTTTGGTTGGGAGGGGATGGAAAAACAGCAGCATTAACCGCTCTCAATGTATTCTTCATGATTTTCATTTTCCTTTTTTCTCGAATTTTGTAGGCCAACAACATACGACGAGCGTCGAGCAATTTCTGTTATCTTTTGTAAATCATTTTGTTGCCACTCCACGACCAACTTGCAACCTGAAAAAGAAGCTTACTCAAACTCGACTCAACTGGCAATTATGCTTTTGCTTAGTCACATGGATGCGGGAATATGGGAATATATATACGAGAGACGAACCCAGCTGATGAGCAGTACGGATAAGTTGTCCCAAATGTCGGAAGAAATCCAAGTTCCAATCAAGTACTAAATTTGTGTTTTGTAGCCATTGAAAAAAACATACCTGGAACGAGAGAAAGGGTGAAAATTGTAAGTTAGTTTAGAATAAAATACAAGAAATAAATAATAAAGTAAACATATATAGGGCTTGTCATGGATAAGATAAATTTATCTATTTATATCCTTAGTAATAGTAGTATCTAGTTTGCAAAGAAAGCATCTTCAAGTTGATTCAATGAACTCTATATTTAATCATTGAATCCCAAACAATTTCCTTCCCCTTGATCAACCTTAAACTCTTTAACAATACACCTTAAAGAACGTCTTATATAACCCAGTTTGAAATCCAATTATTACTCCTTGAATCTTTGCTATAATTATCCCCCCTTCTTGAATTACCAAAATGTGGAGTGGAGTTTATATCAACAACTGGCTGGATGCAATCCACCTGGTTTTCCCTCCGATCTGATTAAGATGTCGTAATCAAAACTTCATCGCTGAACATGGGCCAGATAAACAGTGTAATATATACACTTCTCCTGCTGCAATGTCCGTCAATGATGATGATGGTAATGGCGTTGTTATGGTTGCATCTTTTGCTTCTGCTGCTAACAAATTGATATCTCTTACATGATGATGATGATGATGGTTATGATAGTGGTATTTTTTTATTTGCTAGCTGCTAAAACTATTTACACATTGTTCACATGCAATCCGCTTACAGGCGCTGGCAGAGCTGTCAAGTTAGTGGGGATTACTGGAATTTCTCAGGTGAAAATATTCCAACTTTTTGAGGTAATATTATTAAGAACCTAATGCCTTAACTTTAATAAATAAGTTATCTAGTTTATGATTAATTTATTACTATAAAATGTATCTGGCTGTCATCTCCTACTCATAAATGTATCTCCATTTCCGTATCTCAATCTGGCATTCTATCTGTGTATCTATGTCCAAGCGATTTGAGATTTATTTTTTTGTTTCTTCTAGGGAAATCATTAAAAATGCAACTGAATCTAGCTATGCTGATGCTGAACAATAATGTTGCTGCTGTTGCTGCTGTTATTGTTATTATCGTGGCTGTGTTGATATCGTTTGTTGAATGATAATTTCCATTGCGACTTCGAGGGGGCAGCATTCCCGTCCCCCGGGGATTGGCTACGCTTCGCTGAGTTGTATCTATGGGTGTTTTTTTCCTCTTGTTTGTTTGCATTCAGATTGAGCTTGGGATGCGTTGCCTCCGCCTCTGCCTCTTTCATGTTTGGTTTCTCTATTAATTAATTCAAATTGACATTGAAACCCGGCAACAATAACAAGCGGCAACAAATTGGAAAACAAGCTTCTAATGATTAGTTGCATGCCACTCTCGGCCAGCTAACAATGTGCAAAATGCTGTTTGCGTTAACAATTCCTCTTCGTTTCTTTCGTTTTTTTCCGTGCTTATTTTGTTGTCGTTTTCACACCGCTGTTTGTTTGTTTCTTTTTTCTTCATACTATTTTTATGTGTTTTTCTAATTTTTTTTTGCTACTGCATTGTGGCTTCCTAGATTGCTCAAGGCCGTCGGTTTCAGGAAGTCGAAGTTGAAATGGCTAATTCCCAAATACTAAAGACTTTGACAAGGCAAAAGAACAGTAGCTTTGGCAACATTAACAATTGAATAATGTCTTTAAATGAAAGAGAATGCAATCAATAAAGAAATATATATTTTTAAATAATATTTCAGGGTTTTGTATTACTTCAAAGCATATAAATAACTATTAAATAATAAAAATAAATCCCTTTCTAAATCCCGATTTCTATGCATATTTATGAGAACTTCTTTTTATTTTGTGCATACATCCCTCAGTTTTTACTAAAATATTTACTAGCAGATGTAACCTTTTGCATAAATTATTTATCAATTAAGGCGGCTAGCTATTGTGTTGCTTAATTTTTAACCAAAAAAAAACCTATCATACCTCCTCTTGATGGCCTTTAATAAAACATTATTGGTTACTAAAAAGTCACTCAGCGCCCCAAAGCTTGTATAAAAACGATTTCGTGCTTTAAGCACTTACCTAAAAACCTCACAAAAAAGAAAAAAAAAAAATGTTTATATAGGAATTCAGTCGGCGTAATCAATAAATAAATTTTCTATTTATGCAACACGCCCGACAGCGGTGCTCTGTCTCTGTCCCTGTCGCTGTGTCTCTGTCTCTCTGTCAGCAGCAACATTGCAGCAGCAGCAACAGCAACAACAGCAGCAACATCGCAGCGACAGCAGCAGCAACAACAGCAGCAACACCAACAACATCAACAACACCAACACCAACAACACCAACAGCAGCAGCACAGCAACAGGCAACATAACGGGCCCAGAGCGACCGACCGACGGACCGGCAACTTGTCATGAATACGAATACATATAGATAATGGGGGAGGCGGGGACCTACACATAGTTGCATGTGGAAAACATACAAAGATATATATGTATATATTGTATTTTTTTCCCTCCTTTTTCTGTATTTTAATTTATGCAAATAAATTTCCACTTTGCACTGAAATCAAAATGAATTAAGTGCGAGTGATAGAAAAGTTGTTGTTGCAACAGTGTGCGTGTTTATGCCACTTGTGTGAATATGCGTCTATGTACCGTTGCCTGTGCCACTTTGAACGAGTTGAGATTTTCGATTTTTAATGCATTTATTTTTCATTATGCATATATAAAGACAAACATATATATATTATCTATGCATATGTCTCTTGGCCGGCCGGCTTCGATAGCTGTTGACATCGTTGGTTTTTCTTCGTTTATTTTTTGTGATTTTTCTTAGTTTTTCTTTCTTGGTTTTTATTTGCTTTTTATTGGTCTTGTTCAATTTGTTGTAGGCGTTGTTGTTGCTGCTGCTGCTGGCATCTCGAGACTTGGCTGGGAAACTTGTTTGGCCCCCTGACCGATGACAACGCCTCAAAGTAGTCCAAGGTGCGTGAAATAAATTTTCCGAGACGCTGTCCAACAAACTAATTTGATTCCACTTTGGCCTCGTCGGGGGATTTTTTTCTCCTTTTCATTTATAAATCCACTGACGGGAAAATCGGAAAAACCCAAGCATTTAAAAGCTCCTTTTCACGAATGTTCTAACAAATAAACGCTTTTACCAACTGTAAGTTGTAGTTTTCCCGAGTTTTCTTTCGCCTTTTTGCATGACAATTTCTGTTATTATTTTGCAGTGCGAATATATACATATATATTTTCCAAACGTCACGCCATAACCTGCCACGCCCATAGTGTCCCAGGTTGAGTCAGAAATCGGGCAGAACTATAACATATATGTAGCTCTCGTATGTGCAAGGAAAATTGCGTAAATTAGCATAAATTACGGGATAGGTTAAGTGGAAGTTGAAAAGCGTGTACGCAATCGCCTTGAAAAATGTGCAGCGGAAATTTAAGCATAAATTGCTGACCATGACGGCGTTGCGGGGGGAAGTCCCTGCTGATCGCTAATTAAGTGGAAATTTATGGAATGAAATTACATTGCTCCTGCACTTGCCCTGGCCTGCCTTCGAACACGGTGTGAGCATAAAAATATGATTTTTCACTGACCATGTTACCTGCCTCTCTCTCTCTCTCTTTCTGGCAATTTTCCGACACCAATTTGAATAAAATTGAATTAAATTCAACTTTAACACACACACACATCCATCCAGGCAGCTCAATTATTTTGATGGAACCAAAATCTGGGGGGATTACTGTGTGTTGCAACGATGGCTTAAGTTAATTTGAGGGCTTAGTCCTGACCACAAAGTAATTTACCAGGGCAGGCCATCGAAGTACCCCTTTTGCAGGACCAGGATTTTCAATTTCCGCAGGACAATTTTCAGTTTTAAGGTTCAAAGAACTCAAAACTCAAACATGTTAAAAAATATGTTAAATCTCTGTTGGGTTATGTTCTTCATGTTGGTTGATTGTGTTTACATCAAAGTTCATGAATTTGCGATCAAGTAGGTGGTAACCATATTGAACAGGTATGCAAATGAGCCAGGAGATTGTTCGATTTGTAATTAAGTTTGGGTGAAAATTAACGCATGAATTCACGTAATACCCATTGAGCTGGGAGTGGTCAATGGTCAAAGGTTATTGCTTTCAATTCATACAATGCCATACAGAAATTAATTAACAGAGTTTCTCTAAATATTAGAGAAGGCCATTGCACTTTCTTTAGTCAATGCTATATTTATATCTCAACCATTAACACCTGTCTTTAACAATAATAAAACAGTTTAATTGTATAACCAGAGTATTTTTAAAACTCCCTTTTCAGCATTTATAAAAAATCAATAAAGCATTATTTTTTGTAAGGTTATCGACATGAAAAATGAATCAAGTCCGCTTTTGGCAGAAACTGAAATCAATAAAGCAAAAAAACAGGGCCACAAGCGGAGCTGTAAAACCCGATATATGTATAAATCTGTAATTTAAATTAATAATAAATTGAGTTTGAGATTTGGCCCGGATGGGACAACAGGCAGCACTCAATTTGATTGTACATTTCAGCCAATTTGCATATGGCTATATAATTCATTTTGAAAATGCCACAGCGAAATCAATCTGTATAGCATTTAACATTTTATCATAGATCTTGCTCTCTTGAGGCCTTTATCGAATGCTGCAAACTGGTTTTGAACCCAAAAGAAATACAAAACAAGAAAACTATACAAAACACGTTGCAAGCTACAAATGAATTACGGTTTTCCGCCGGTTCTCAACACACTGAAAACCCAGACCCCAAGCACTAAACCAGTTGGCGGCTCAAATTAATAAAAAAAAAAAAAGAATTAACTTATGTAGGAAAATGTGGCACGGCTGTGGGTTACGGCTGTTTAGAGCTAAAAATAAACTTTGTCTCAATGACAACGCGGCGTATACGCGATATGCACTTTGCGATAAATTCTTAAAGCGCTCAAGTGAATGGCAACTCCTTCTCTCTCTCTGCAGTCTTAATAGTTTTTAGTTTTTCTTGATTTCCTTTTTTTAGAGTTTTGATTGAATTATGCGATGGCGCCCCCGCTTCTCCTCTGGTTTTTTTTTTTGTGTGCAATTGTGCGATTACGGCATATTTTGCAGTTGGCCTCGTGGCGACCGGCAATTGCACAACAAACAACAGCAACAAAATCGAAAGTGAACCTGCGACTTTCATTTTTTTTATACATATATTTTGTGTATTTTTTTCGACTGCCACTGCTGATAGTCTTAAGCCGCTTAATTGTCTTCGTGTCAAAATTGTTTGCCTTAATTTACCTTGACAGTCGCAGAGGGCCCTTGCCTCATTTGTGAGTCTGATTTTGAGCTCAGCTCATCATACTCCTCCTCCTCCACAGCTTTATAACATTTTCCCGCCATTCGAGTGAAAGTAAACAGTTTTTTTTCAAGTTCGTTCGCTTTTTTTCCGTATGCGGAAGTTGATTTGATTACAAACCAAACGCAAATGGGGGAAAAGAAGAAATATACAAGATGAATGCATCAAAAATTGTGAAAATGCTTTGCCGGTCAGCTTTAGCTTGAACTGCCGCCAATCAGTCACTCATTTTGGCCACGGGCTGTGAAAAATCGCTTAGATTTGCCGGCCTGCCTTGCCATTTTCCAATTATCTTTAAACTGCAGTCGGTTTATTGAGTGAAACAAGAAAAGAAAATATTTCAAATGATGGCAGCAGTCAGATAGTTTTTCCGGGAAAGGATTTTAAAACGATAGTTTGATAATTCTGAGGCAGAAAGGAGAGAGACTAGCACTAGAAATACTGTCTAAAAGAGGTTTGTTAAGGAATATTCAATGATTATAAATTACAATCATAATAATTATTCAGTATTAGCAATTAAGTATTTTCCTGGAAATACATTAAGTTCTAAATATATATTATAAAAAGTACTTTAAGCCCATGGATGGTAGGGAAAATCATAGTTCGGGGTAAGAAGCTTTATTAATTGTTGTTTAAATATACATATTTAATAAGGTAATATTTCAGATATTTAAAACTCATCATTAATTCCTAATAATTTTACTCAAAAATGCATAATGTTGAATGCTAGAAGAACCACTTACTTTTCCTGGAAATTACTTTAATACTATAGGAAATGGAAAACCCTCTTATTTCTGACTAACAAGCTCTATAAATACTCGGAAAAATGTTGTTTTGAAAAGCTGATTATTAACACTGCAAAATCCTACTGAAAGTATCCATTTTAATGCATAAAATTCACCTTCAAACAGTTAAAGTTCAACCTGTATTGTGATATATTTATTCAGATTACATTCCTTGGCTTTTCTTCAACCTTTGAGTTTGTCGGTATTATGAATTTGAAATTGTGGCACAAGTTAACCGGATGTTGGGAGCACAATAAATGTGACTGAATTATGATATTCGTTTTTGCCGTCGTTACCGTTCTGGATGAGTGCCAGGTGAGTGTATAGTGAGTATAGTGAGTGCGTGGTGCGGCACGAAGGGTCTTGAAGGGGTTGGAAAATGGGGAAAACTGGAGAAGGAAAGAGGGGTGGGTGGGTCATTAAGCCCTGCAAGCTGCGGTTTGTGGGTGAACAACAAATACGAAAAAAAAAAAATGCGAGAAAAATTCCCGTATTTTTTTTTTTTTTTTTGGAACAACAGAGGAAACTTTTGTGTCGACTCTTTTCCAATTCAAATAAATTAACATAAAAATACGGCAAAGCACGTGGAGAATATGCGGAAATCCATGTGTGACTCCTTTAACCCCCCCTCGGAAAACTCCACACCACAAACCATAATGAGACAGTGCAATGTGAGACCAAGTTATTGACAAAAGTCACGCAAATTGTGTGCCGCAAAATCGCATAAAATTTATGCTATAAAAAATGTGTGAGAAATTGAAATGTTAAGCAGAGAAAATGACACCAAAAGCAAAGGGTGCGTATGCGTAATGATTATAATTATTTGCTCTGTGCGCATGAAATTATGCAACTGCATTGCATTCAATTTTTTCTATGGCTTCCACAAACCGATCAAAGTTGAATCGAGTTTTTAGCAGGAAGTTGTCATTGTTTAAATCTTAACTTACCTAAAAATAGGGGAGAAAATAAAATCGAAAAACTGAAACATTTTGTAATATGCTTTGCTTTGTGCAATTTATGATTCGTTATTATGCTAATTTATTTGGCAACTGCAAAAAAAATCCAAAAACCGGGTCTGGCCATGAAACCATTTTTGCTGGCAACAATTAAATTTAAATTTTCCAACTTTGCAACTACCAACTTTTGTGTTGATTTTTTTACTTTGTACTTTACTTTGTTGTTTATGTTGTGTTACATTTGTGTATGCATATATATTTTGGTTGCGGTTGTTCTGATGATTAAACACGCAACAGATTTTTGTCCAACTTGTAACTCTGACATTATTTTTTTTGTATTTTTAATTATCTTCATTTTATGCGCTGTGTTTGAATACGAAAAATTGTTTCTTAATTGAATGCAAGAGAGAAAAAAATAAAAAGTAAAAACCGTGAACGCATAGTAATAATGCCGTCGTGTTGCTCCTCCCACATGCCGTGGTCGGTGCATGATTACGATGGCAATTAATTAAAAAACACTGCCACATTGCCTTGATGCACCTGATGCAACAAGTTGTGGCAAGAAGGAGTTGTGTGTGGCCAAAAGGGGGAGGGTAACCGCTTTTCCGCAGGTCATAATAATTAATTTTGCACTTTGAAAACGGAGAACAAAAGTGGATTGCATTTAATAACGAAAATCGGTGCATTTAAATGTCAACTTTAAGCATTGCTTTTAAATGTCAGCAAAAAAGTGGTCAAGAGCACTAATAAAATCTAGGGAGATATTTATGGGTGAAACCTTTATAAAAACAGATTATGAAAAGAGGAAATGAGGCGTATCTATAGTTTATCAAATATTATCTTATATTTCCTCTATCTATCTTCCCAAAACGTGTGTTAAATTCATCGAAATACATTTTATTCAACCTGCGATTATTTTGTCACGTAATTTTCCGACAAACTGCCAAACGTGCAAAACTTTCAGTTTCCTCTGTGACCTGACAAGCTAAGTGAAAAAATTAAAATTAATGCTAGAGACTTAAAAAAGAGAGACTTGAGAGAACTAGAGAAAAAAAACTCAAGAACTTGCAAATGAAAAATTTAAAAAACCGGAACAGAAAAGTCATCAAAAGTTAAGGAATTCATTTTCGGACTTGCTGAATGTGGCAAGATAGCAATTTTCCTCACTGCCGACGCTTTACGACGCACTCGTAAAGTAAGCTCACACAAAAAGTTGTCATAAAATTTTACAAGACCAAATCATAATAATAAAAAAAAATATATAATAATAAATAAATAAAGAAAACAGGGCAGGGTAAGAGATACAAGTTTTCCTAGTTAAGAGTTTAGATACTCTTTTAGAACTTAAGACTATTTGACTTTGCAGAAAATAGAAATTTCATTGGCTTATATTTTTAAATAAAACGAAAAAGTAGGTTAAGTATATTTAAAGAACAAACATGAAAAATAACTAACTTTGAGTAACCAAAGTTTATGTAGTATTGCAGTTTGTAATAGAATTATAGGATCGAATTAGAAATCGATCATAACTAAGCTTAAAATATTGGCATTCTCTTAACCCATATTTATCGATATTTTAAAAATATTATTTTTATATGACCATTTTTGTTTCGATAAATCATTCATCATTCGATAATTAACTGAAAAGTTTGTATTAGGTTAATTAATCTACATACTCAACTTTATATGTAAAAAAAATGAAAAATTGTATCAATATTTGAAGATTTTAACGATGTAATCCCTTATAAAGTTTTCAAAATTTGAAAAAATTTCTTAAATTTATTTTTTGACGGATAGACTTGCCTCTTGATGCTGATCAAGAATATATATTATTTAAAAGTGGGAAATGACTCCTTCGCATTGTAACAACCTTCTACCTAATACCCTTTAAGGGTTTAAAAATCACCCTTAAAATATAGTCAAAAACAAATAATTTCTATAAAACCAATTTCCCTGTTAAATATTAATTTAATTTAATCCCTAATTTTGCATGTCTCCTTGCACTTGCCAGCTTTAAGTGTTTAAAGCCCCTTCGAGGGACTGCTCTTCAGATATGAGCCAGGACTTTAGGACTACAGCCACCCTTTGTTGTTATGCTGTCGCTGTGTGTCGCTTTTGGCCATAACCCGTTGCCAATGCCAACGTTGATGCCAAAACTGGATGCTGCCAGCAGTCCTTTGTGTGGCATGTCGAATGCATTTGTGGCAGAGAGTGAGAGGGGAACGGTAAAGGTACCGCAGACCGGTTGAAGACCCATCGAATTTGCCAAAAGCCCGGTAGCTGGCCAACTGATTTATGCCTGAAGTTTCGCTTTGACGGAATCCATTGGCCAAACAAAGAACCCGGTTACTTGCACTCTTTCGCATGTTGCAACAATTTTCCAGAGTGGCCATGGCCATAAATCATGTATGTATGAAAAACTTCGTAGGGGATGGCCTGAGACTGTGGCTTAATTATGTCATGTTCTAACCACTGGCTCAATCAATTCTCACCAACGCACACCAGCGGCAATGCACTCAATTTGGCAATAGATTGAGAGATGCAACGTGCGGCAAATCAATTTGCTTCATCAATCTCTCAGCTCTCGCAATATGAGCTCAATATTTATGGAGCGCAATTGGCCAGCGGCTTTTTTGGCCAATTTGCTCTCTCTCTTTCTTATTTTTGTAACTTTGTTTATGCGGGATCTGATAAGAGGCCAGAGCGATAGATAGATCCGATCGGATGCTGGTGGTCCGGCATTAGTCATCCGGTGAGATTCACCTGGAATTAGCAGAACCCCGAGGTGTTTTTTCCCCAGGTTTACCTGGTTCAATGGACCCATTTCCGCTAATGATGGTGGTAATAAAACCCACCAAAAGTGGGACAGAAAAGCCAATGAATGGTTGAAGGTGCACAGGAAAAAAACAAGGTTACTTGGGATCTGATATCATCAGAGGGAGAGATAAAGATTTTATGTGACTTCCTTTACTACTGAGTTTCCGCTTTTATTTAAAGATTTATCAATTGAAAACAAGTATTTCATTTCAGGAAGTTCTTTAAATTGTTCCCGCAAATTCAAGAACCATTTTAATTCATGTATAATTGAAATAAAAATCCTCCCCCTTCATGTGTTGGCGAAATTCCATAAATGGAATTTCATATGCTTTTCAGTCAAGGATCCTTAACTTGTGCAACTTTCAACTGACCACACAACAATAAGCCTCTGACAGCTTAATTAAATTGCATCTTCTGGAGCTGGCAATTGCATTTTAATTAACCACAGCCGCAAATGTATAAATACATGAGACTGGAGAGACCCAAGTAGAGTTCCTGCCATTCGATGATGGCTGGTAACTTAATTACAGAAGCCACAGGCAGTTACAAATCCTGCTTTTGGGGTCCTCTAAAACCTCAGAAACACATCGGACATGTGGGGACAAGTTGTCAAAAAAAGAAGAAAAAGTGTGTGTTCATTTTGTAACCAAAATGCGATGTGCATACGAAATAAACAAGAATTTCACAGCCCACAGCTCGCATCCTGATCCATTCGGGCCATAAAATTTGAAATTCCAATTTCGAATCCATCTTCGTTGCGTTTCCAGCACCTCCTCACCTTCAATTATTCAAGCAAAAAGCGAGGGAAAAAACGGCCAGAAAGCCAGCAAAATGCAAAAGTTGGCGTACCATTTTAGCATTTTTGCGTATTTGGAAATTTAGACATTTTGCCTTGCCTTCGGATTTTGCATATTGCATATGTGTTGTCTGTAAAAGGAGCTGCTGTTTGTTGTAATTCGAAACGCCTGCCAAACGACAACAAACTGGCAATACAAACAGTATTGTTTTGAGCCAAAGTTTCGACAACTTCCCCCCTCCTAGGAATGACCCACTTGGCCGCACTTAAATGAATCATTTTCTGGGTCTTATCTGCATATATACCCAAGTTGCAGCAGACGCTAATCATATAAATTAAGGTCGTGGCCCCCGAAAAAAAAGTTAAGCTGCAGCAGCATATCTCCACTTTCAAATCTGTGACGCAAAAAAAGGGAAAATCGGAGACTGCACATTTGACCCATAAATTAAGCGTAATAACTTTCGAATTTTTTTGGGTTTACTTTGGGCTTGGGTTTTCTCTTCAATTACGAAATCCAAACGGAGAAAGGGTCCCCCGAATGCCCTTCAGAATAAACCGGCATATAAGCATTCCACATGCCCTTCGGTCGAGTCACCTCTCCTTGTCTCTCTTTGGAAGAGCGAGGGAAATAAAAGTATCTGAAAACTGGTTAAGTTGGGTGTTATAAATTTGGGGATTGCTTTTGACTCACGCTTGGTTTACCGTTAAAGTCCAGAGAGGATGGCCATAAATCTGATATCAAGTCGAATATATATATATTCCACTAAAGTTAATTGATTTAATGGTTTTAACTTGGAGCTTGAATAAGGTAACAGGAATGCTGGGATTCAAGAGGAAAGGTGCTGGAAAACACCTTAAAGTTCACTCAATTGTTTAAATTAAATGCTAAAATATAATTAAAATGAAAAATATCAAAAAATATATGTATGCCCAATTAAATATTTAAAACGGGCATTAAACCTGTGCCTAAAGCTTGATTGAGCTTAAGCTTTAATAACGTATTTAATTTATTTATTTATTTAATGACTCAATTTAATCATAATTTCAAGATATAACCATTAACAGGTCATAAACTAAATGACATAAATTAAAATTCAACACAAACATAACATATGTCTGTCTGCCCAATTGTCAATGAAACATGAAAGGGGCATAAAACCCATGAATTTTTGTTAGTTGCCGATTGATTGATTGCCGCACAATGGCTTAATTGCACACCCCTCGTACCCCCTGTTTGGCCAAAAAGGCAATCATCCAATCATATGGATATTTTTACATATAGCCAAAGGGGGCTCGTAGCAATTGATTGACATATCGCTCGCCAGTTATCGCATTTAGGGAAGTGGTACGCACGCCAACTTGTTGCTAGAAACAATGGGCCAGGCCAACAAAGTAAGGGGAGATTTTCCACAGGAGGAAAATGCCAGGGTTGCCAGGGCTGTCATTGAGGCAGGGTTTGCACGCACAGCACAGCCGGCCAGGGTTTCCGTTTATGGTTGCGAGGTTTTGCCCAATATGCATATCATGCTCTATGAAATTTATCAGCAGCTATTTCCATCGCAACGTTAAGAGGATTTAAAGTTATGAAAGGACTAGCTGATACCCTTTTATAAGAATATTTTAGAACAGCAATTCCATAAAATCAATGAACAAGAACCATCTTTAAAGGAGATTTCTTGTATGTCTTTCTAATGATATAATTTGTAATCACATATCCTTTCTTGCTAACTGAACTCGCTCTGCTTAATGACTTAACCATCTAAGAAAGCTATTAACCAACCATAAAAGTACGCAGCTTACTGATGTCTTTGACATTGTCCATTATTCCTGTCATTATTCCTGCTTAAGTGCTTAAGACTCCACTCAGCTGGATATACCCGGCTTTTCCTCATGACCAAAATCCAAGAGACTCAGGCAAAATTCAATTGCAATAATGAGCCACAGCAAAGCTCACGTTTTCCTATTAGCATTTGGCCATTTTTCTCCCATTTTTCCTCGATTTTTCTCGACTTTTCTCTCTGCATTTTCCAACCGAAATGGCCATTGTCTTTCGACTGCGTTAACTGTTAGGCCCACATTGCATTGTTTTACGAGTTGCATTGCTGCTTGCTGTTGCTGCTGCTGTTGCTGCTGCTGCTGTTGCTGCTGCTGTTGCTGCTGCTGTTGCTGCTGCTGTTGCTGCTTTTGCTGCTGTTGTTGCTGCTGCTGCTAGATGGTTAATCATATTGCAATCGGAAACCATCACGTGCGTAAGATCAATAAAAATCCAATTAAAATGCAAAAAGTTTCATAATTACGCCCAAAGCTATTGACTGGGGTTTTCGAGTGGGGAGAAAAAGTGAAAACCCCTTTGGGGAAATGTAGAGAAATGGCCAACTGCAAATGCAAGGCAATAAAACAGATGTAGGAGGGAAACCGGACGGGGGAAGTAACAACTTGAAGCGGAATTTTCGCGCACTTTGTTGCTAGTTATTGTAGTTTTTTTGCCATTGCTGCAGTGACTTTACACGCAATTTGGGTTTTTTTCCCTCTTTTTCTTAAACTTAGTTGCTTGGCTGTGCTGGTTTTAACAACTGCTTTATGCTGTCGATTGCAGTTAAAATTAAAATGGAAAATGGCTTGTAAACGACGCGCTAAAAGACATTTCGCATTTTTGCACACTTTTTGCTGCTTTTGTGTGCTTTGTGCTTATGCATAAAACAAGCTAAGAAGCCAACAAAAAATAGCTGCGATAATAACCTTTTAAGAAAATTACGTTTATGTCTTTTTAAATGGCAACATAATTTATGAAACGCTTTGCCAGTTTTGCGCTTTTATGTTAATTATCGAAAGTCCCAATGTAGAGCGTTTTGAGAAACTTTCCGGTTTTGTATCGTTTTTCTATTTCAAGTTCAAAGAAGAAACCCTCTTTGGCAGGGTTGAAAGTGAGTATTCTCTACACAAACAGCTCGGACTTTGGCTAATTAATATAAATTCCTTTGGCGGCACTACAAGGGCCTGGCTATAAACAAAGCCCGCTGCTGCTACTTTCTGCTGTAATCTAATACACTTTCAAAGGGGTCCAAAACGACTGCAAAGGAAGCGAATGCAAGAGCTGAAATCCTGCCATTGCACTTGACAAGCTCGAGGATGGGCGCCAACTAACTTGGCCAACTTGGCAGGTTGATGCCGTCATAAAGAGCGGTTAAATAGCAAAAGCGAAATGTGAGACTTTGCGCTGGGGTAAGGATGAGGAGCATGAGGAGTCCAGGGGTAAACAAACCCGTTGCAATGGTCAGATGTCTGGGGTGAAAGTCTTGGGCCAAGAAGAATGCGGCAGGATACATCTTCCGGGAGAAACGAAAGACCACAAACAAAACCTGGCTACAATGTCTTGGCCCTAATTGCTACCACAAACATGTACACACACTTATGCAGCTCACACACATACTTATCGCCTCAAATGTCAAATTAAATGCAAATTACATATTTGGCATTTATGGCTCTCCTCTGCCTTTGACTAAAGACATTCCAAGTTCAGTTCATTCCCATTAAAATGCCATCAAAATTGTTTACACTGATTGTTCCTGCACAGCAGACACTAATCATAACTATTATCTTCACAGTTAAGTAGCTTAGCAGCAGCAAGTGCAAACCTAATTTTTCAACATTCACCCGTACATTTTCATTTAATTGATTTATGTCTCCGCCAAAGACGATGAAATAATACTTTTGTATGGAACTATAAATGGCTTAGCCTGAATTTTCGAATTGCTTGAAGTTACATGGCAACATGGAAAAGCTTTTACCGATAAGAAACTGAAGGCTTGAGTCTTATAATGAGTTCGTTTGCTGAATTTACATTTTTAAAACGCTTTCTATTTAAATGATTTAACCCAGATTTGCACAGAAATAGCTCAGTTTACTTTCGCAGCTTAGTGATTAAATATGGATTTAAATATTATTTATAGATTTACAAATGTTAATGGTAAACAAATATTGATACAAAGCGACAAGGTACACAGTTTTCTGTTGACTTTATTTAGTCTTAGATTAAAACTTACATGACTTTGGTCTTTATCGAACAGTATTTTAAATATTATCTATATATATCGTGTATATATTATTTAAATAAAAAAAATGCATCAAAGTTTCTTGAAATTTTCTACAGAAACATATCCCAAAAATCTTTCCCATTAACAACAAAAATTATACATAAGCAAAAACAAATGTTTAAAATCCACTGAGAGCAGCAAAAACACTAAACAAATGTAGGGGAAAAATAAAAAATGAAAAAGCGTTAAACTACAGAAATCGGTGAGCAAAGAAAACAAAGAAAAGCAAACGCAGCAATAAAATCGCACGAATTTCCACATATGACGACAGCAAATGCAACGACATAGCGTTTATTTTATGTAAAGGTCAATTTGCAATATTTGCGCAAGGTTAGGCACACGTTCGTACACACTATAAGTACACTATGCTATAGTATTTTGTAAATGTGTGTGACGATCGAGCTAAATGAACAATGATTGCGGGAAGCTTTATGCAACTGTTAAATAAAAAAAAAAAACAAATATAACCACAATCATCAGATTAAAGCCTCAATTTTTCCGGATCCCTAACCGAACTCCTCTCACCATTCTCCACCTGCCAATTTTTTACGCCAGGTGTCATTAGGTGTCCGTTTTGAAAATGGCCAATGTGAAATGACATTAAAAGGAATTTCAGCTGACAATGTCAGGCGGATTAGCACTAAAAAAAAAGCAAAAAACAAAACAAAACTTAACTGCATTCAAGCAGATAAGCCTTCCGCGTGCTTTTTGCTGTCTTTATTTTCCTTGAAGCGTTAAGAGGTCACCCCATCGCCAAGCTCATCCTTGGCCAAAACCAAAAAAAAAAGTAAAATAAAAACAAAACAAAAATCCAAAACGAAACAAAATAAAACAAAAGAAACAACCGCTTGGGCAAACTCGGGCAAAAACGTGCCAAAATCAGTTTGAATGGCAAATGCTGATTCGAATAAACGCGTGGGTTGTTCATAGAGTTTTGTGAGTCACTCGAATCGAGTGAACATGGAATTTCTTGGTAAATTATTTAATAAACAAACATATTAAGAAAATAAATAATTAAGAGATTATTTCAAGGCCTTACTCTATAGTTTAGGAACAGAGCTTATTTTACATGTACCTAAAACAATTTCTAAAAATTGTTTGCACTTAAAATTCTCAAGTTCCAATTTAAGATTGAACTCCTTAATCAAATTTTCTGGTTAGAATAGAATAAAGTTGGTACTGATGAGTTTCTTGATTGGAAACTAATTTAATAGACCTTGTTTAATAAAACTTATTAAATCAAGCTTATTTAATAAACCTTAAGTAAGAATCTAAACGATTTGGTCAGCATTGCGTTTAAAATTCTCAAGTACGAATTTAGAAACAAGCTGCAATGCAATGTATTGATCGTAAAGATACTTTTGAAGTTACTCGACTGCAAACTACTTTAATAAACCTTTTTTAAATAAACCTAGAAAGTTTTTTAAAATATCCTGACAAACATTGCACTTAAAGTACAAAGTTTTTGGTTTTTTTTAATCAGCTACTTGGTACTAATGCATTTTTTTTAACTGGAAACCAATTAAATAAACGTTATTAAATAAATAAATAGATTTTAAGAGTATTTCTGTCAGCACTGCACCTAAAATTCCCTAGTAAAAAATCAAAGAAAAGCAACCAAGTTAATTTATAAACTGGGATAGGTTAGCAAAAATTTATTATTAATGTTTTTTAATTGAAAACTGAAACTCAACTCTTCTAAAAAATGTTTTTAACAATATTTCAATTTTGTTTTCAGAGTTTTAAATAATTTTCTTCCATATTCTTTAGATATATCTCAAAGACAATTTGAAAGGCCCCCCTAAGAAACTATTGAAGCAACCCTCTCGCATGCATAGATGCATTTGCATAGCCAATGTCAGTTCCATTTATGCCACTCGGTTCGCCTTCGGTGTGCATTGCCGTCTGTTGTTGCCCCCAAGGTTGCATTTACCATATTATGGGGGTGCAATGTTGCCTGCCTGCTGTTTTTGTCCGTCAGTGATAACCACAAACGAGGGTTAAATCCATAATAATGTGTATATCAAATGTGTCAGCCGATCAGCAAGAGTCTCAAAAGTCAGGTGAATACATTGCATCACAAAAAATAGTATTTATATATAGAAAACAAAAAATATATTATATATATGACAAACAATTATAAATGCAGCTTTTGTTGCCGGCTTTTGTTGTTCTGGTTTGAGCAGTTACTTTACGTAAACAGCAAAAGCCGGCAATAGTTGCTAATTTAACTTGTTAAAAGTTAATAGTTTTATTTTTGTTATCATGACAGGTGCTTGCACAATATTTATATATTATTTTGCAGCTTTTTCCTTACCGAGGTAATAAAGAGTAGGAAACTTTTACCTGAACCTTGGAACATCTTTACATTCAGGAAACTTTTGCCCAAATAAACATCAAATAATCGGGGAGTTAAAGTTGCTTACCTGAAAAGCAAAAGAGAAATCGAAAAGTTTATTTTAATTTCAATCTATATCAAGCAAATATTATGCTTTCAGAGTTGGATTTTTTTTACACATTCCTAGGATAGAACGAAAAACCTTGTGTATATTTATGTTTTCCTCTTATGAAATTTCCAGGCAGCCCATGTAAAGACCGAAGCGATAAAAAACAACTTTGACTAAAAAAAAAATCTGCCTCTAAATTGTTTGTACATCCAAGTTTCCGCAGCCCATTTACAGCTATGTAAACAAAATTCTTTTTAATATAATTCACCTTGAACAGCCACGAGCAGCCGAGCAACAAATAAAATAGAGAAAAAACCAAACGAAAAAACGAGACTCGAACGAGAACTTACAAACTCAACTGATAAAGAGCCCGAAAAAAAAATAAAATAAAATTGGTTAAGAAATAAAGCAGAAACAAGTATTCAAAGAGTTGTCAAGCGCTGCGATTGATAAATAAATTGGAATCAAGTTGTGGAAATATTTGACAATCAACAATTTTTCCCTGCTTTTCAAAGAAAATATTCTACATTGTTTTACATGAACCGCAAATGGGGTAAAATATTTCACATGTTATTTATATATTTCTATATTTTTTTCACCCTACCCCCTTGCCCTTTACCCCGAACTATTATTCCAATCAACTAGACACACACTCGCACAGCACAGCACACACAATGGCAGCTTAATTTATGAAATTAACAAACGCACAAACGGCAGCAAACGATAAAATAAAAAAAACCAGCCACCACATAAATAAATAATAAAATAAACCACAACCCACGAAACATAAAAAATAGAACACACACACGCAGAAAATTTCGAGCTTTGGGCCCTTATTTATTTACAGCACGAGAATTTTTCACATATGTCGTCCAAAATCAGCAACTCATGAAGGTGATAGTGTTTGTCGGTAATCAACCTTGAATTTGCTTTATAAGCGCCCACACATACACTTCATGAGAGTATTATAGTTTCACAAAAAACTATGTAAAGTAGACTTTTGATTGGGAAAACATAGAGGGGCAGGCAGCCTCCAAATACTATGTATATCTTATATCTTAAAAGCTTGTCCCACTCGAAATGTAGCTTTCTAGATATAAACAGAAACAACTGATGTCGTAACAAACTCGTTTCCTTGTTAGGTTTTCCATAGCGAAGGCACTCAGGTAAACACAGACGTCACTCGTCCCCATAATGAAATCATTCGAATACATAAAATCAACATAATTCAAACATAATTCTAAAGCTTCAGGCACGTGATGGCAGCATGATGGCCAAAGTGAGCTAAAAATATTTATGTTTTTCGGTTTTCGTTTCTATATTGTTTTGGACTGAACAATATGTGTGTTTTGAACCGATCTCTAGTTTGGTTTTTGTTTTCCTCAAGTCTCGTTTTGTGATTGTCCAAGGCTGTGTGCATTTTCAAAAAATTTCAAATTCAAGGCGTGCCGCCAGTCATAAAAATTTATCTACGTCATAAATTCAGCATAAAAGCCCCTACGAAATTATGTGTGTGTTTAATGCAAATGCTGGTCATTGTAAAATAATATTGGGCAACGGTGCGTATGAGCTATGCTAAATATATAACCCAAAATACCAACTAATTGGTGTGTCAAAGAAATTGAATCGAAGCTTTAATTGCTTTTAGTTAAAATAAATATTTCATCCGACACATTGGATTAACATCGGACAAGGGAAATTTATGGTAAATTGAATATATGGACAATTGTGTAAATTGAGTTTCACAGATGCAGCAATATTTCCGTAAATAAAGCAAAGTGCTAAATGCAGATTACCACAATTACAGTTTTTCCCCCACTCTCTCTCTCTGTATTGTATTTTATTGTTCCAGGAAAAACCTCTGCAGTTTCCACTTGATGAAAGTGGATTAGAGAAATAGCCATAGTTGTGATGATTGTCTTGTAGAATAACTGCCCAACTGATTGGCAAATTTGCATTTATTTGATTAGAAAACTTGACACAGAGTTATAAATTTAAGTCTGGAATTAAAGAAAAGATTAAAATGAAACTAAGAAAAGGATAAATACACTTAAAATTCTTGGAAAGTCTCTTCAGACATACTAATAATATAAATTATTACCCTAGAAAATATATGAAGTAAAAGTCATTGTTTTGTTCTGTCATTCAATATTTATTAGTACTTTTCAATTTCAGTTCCTTTTTAATATTTAAATTGTTGTTAATATTTAAATTGCTATCTTGATTGGATATTTATTTTTCCTATTTTTATACCTGACACTCGGCCTGCTCTTCTAATATTTATTTAACTTATAAATTAATTGCATTCAATGTGTATTCTCTTGATTTGTATCTCGCAAGAAACACGAACAGAAACTGTGCAAACTGGCATTGAGCAAGTTAACTAAAAATAAGCTTATTTATTGCTGCTGCCCCGCTGTTGTGCTTTTGTTGTTATTATTTTGCTTTTGTCTTCCGTTGCACTGATGAAAATGAGTGCGAATGCATTGGCGAATCCCCGTTCACCTTCCTCCTCCTGCCAACGTCCCCGCCCCCGGGGCCACCTCTTTAGAGCCAACTCAATGCCAACGGCTTAAAGCTCAAAGCCTATCCGAGTTTTGTTGCCGTTTTTTGTTGCTTATTTTGAATCTGAGCGATACATTTTTGCCGCTGCTACCGATGTTGCTGTTGTTGCTGCTGCTGTTGCTATTGCTGCTGTTGTTGCTGCTGCTGCTGTTGCTGCTGTTGTTGCTGCTGTTGCTGCTGTTGCTGCTGCTGTGGCTGCTGCCGTTGCTGCTGCTGTTGCTGCTGCTGTTGTTGTTGCTATGGCCACTTGCAGTTGTCATTGCGGTTGCCGCTCGTGTGAGAGAGACGGAGCGCTCGAAAAATTAGGTTATTGGGTCATGATTCAGTTCGAAGCAACAGCAGCAAAAGCAACAGCACAATCGCCTCGATTTGTTTTTCGCTTTGCGAGCGCGCCCACTGGCTGTCAACAAAAGCGAACTTGTGGATACATTTTCAGCTACCGTTTTGCCGGCAGCCGCTGTTGCAATTCATACACACAAAAGTACGGCACAGACTCCAAAAGCATTCATCGAAAACTCAAACCCGAATCCCATCCTATATGCAAACACCGAAAGAAAACGATACGAGAAAATATGAATTAAACAAATGGGAAATGGGTAAACCAACATTTCATTTAAATGTTCTTACTTAAATGTTGAAAATTACTTTGTTTTAATAAAAAAAAAATACTATTTTTATAGAGTCAAACTAATTTAGAATCCAATTCAGAAGAAATATGTCTTCATTTATAAATTATTTATGGTTAAGAAGCTACAAAATGTCTAATAAACATTTGAACTTTTACCCTTTCGGTCTCAAAAACCTGTCACTTTATGGAATAAATATAATTTCTTCAAGTGCATTCAGAGTTTTGTGTGCTGCGCTTTGTATCTTTCTAATTGACTTCCCTCTTTTGTCTGGGCATTGTCAGCGATGTTGTCGTTTTCATTGAAGTTGCTGCTGTGCCTGATGTTGCTGTTGCTGTTGCTGCTGCAGTTGCTGTTGCTGCTGCTGTCGTCGCTGGTCGTTGTTGGGGCAACACTTGACACTAATTAGGCCACTCTTTGTGAGCCTGAGCTTGCCTGGCTTGCATTATCTACAGCCAAGCTGCAGCTCTATGCAAATGCCAGGCAAACTCCGTTCGCCTTTCAATTAGCTGCCGTCTAAATATGTATCAAAGCATATATTTACTTAAGGCAAGACGCCAGATAAGCGGCATATAGGAAGGGAATCGAATCGAAACTGTTCTCAGTGCGAGGTGCTAACAAACAACTTACTACGACGCTAAAAAAAAAAATATATATATATATACAAAAATTGAGTACGAGTATCTCAATCAATTCTATTATGCCCGGAGACTCGCTGTAAATCACTCTCGAAAAGACAAATTGATATTGTAATTCTATCAATTCTATCGGTGGGAGGAGAGCATCCAAAGAAAACATTGACCAACATTCAGACTTTGTAAAAACAGCAAAAGTCTATGAAATGAAAATACAGAGGACAACATGGACCATAAATTACAATCAAAAAGTCTGCCATGGCAGCAATTAAATTGCGCAATTTTCGACGGTTCTGCTGCTGTGTTTTTCTTTTTTGTATATATATATATATATATATATTTTTTTTTTTTTTTTTGCTATGATGAGGAAAAATGTTTCATGCCCTGCAATGAGAATGTTTTATGGTTTTCCCAACATAAGATTGAATGCCAAGAAGAAGAAGAATATTCCGGTGATGAATGATCCCACCCTATGGAAATAATAATTCATTTGAGCAAAAGGCGCGGCAGATTCACACCAACTTGCTCAATTATTCAAATGCAGATATGGTATATATACCATATATATGTTAGATATATAGCTGCAGGTACGCATTGCATCATGACTTTGGCATTAGCATATCAAATATTTCAGTGGGCGTCTCATTAAGTATTTTGTTTTGTTTGCCGAGCTGCTTCTTTGGTTTCGGTTTCGTTTTCATTTTCACGTTTTATTTTTTGCATTTTTGTTTAACTTTACGCATTGGCCCCCAGCAGCACACAACATTGTAACACTGACACACAAAAACTAACATTTTGCAAACTGCAGCTCAACGCTTTTGCTTTTGGACTTGGCTTGATTTTAGTTGGTGTGACAAGGCAAAAACGCTAAATTTGTTTACCAAACCGAGTCCCAAAAGAGGCTGAGAGCTGAGCTGCCAAAAGTAGCACATAGCAAAGTAGCAATTTTGTGTTTGCTTTTCAAGCAAATGCAGTGACACACTTTGGCTCCCCCAAAGTTGGTCACCCTGTCGGCTACGCAATATTCGCTCAACTCTCCAGTTTTCGTTTTCAAAAGGAATTACTTTACCCAAGACCCCAACAAGTGCATGTTTTTGATGATATCTCCGTTCCTGTTCCTCATTTCGAATGTATGTCATAATTGGCGTGGTTCTGCCTGGCTGTTGTTTACTTTGGAAATTTGCATGTCAATGATTGAGGCGGCCGCCATAACAACAAGTTTGCCCTGCCGGCATGAATTGAGGGTTTGACCCAATTTTCCAGCCAGAATTTGTTTGGCTTTGGTTGCCACAACCAACTGGAAGTGGGTCAGAACTAGGGCCAAGAGAACTCCCTAAGCTTAATACCCAAAAAAAAAGTCCGTCTGATGATTAATGCTTAAAGATTTAATCTTGTACACAACCTTTATATTTAAACAGAAATATAATGCTAAGTATATAATATATAAGGCAAAAGTGTACACATTAAAAGCTTGTGGAACATTTATTTAACACCCTTTATAATCCTGATACTTTATTAAATTAATATTTAATAAGTTAAGCTGTATCTTTAGTTTTTCCTGTTTAATCTTTATCCGAAACTTTAGCAGCTGATAGCTTCCCAAAGAGACTTTGAACCAAGCTGTAAAGAACCGGCTAAAATGACGACATTGGCCAAAACAGATGGATGGATGGTCAACAAACCTGGAAAGCGCCCAGCAACAAGACTAAAATTATTCCCAACTGCGAGTCATTGTCTCATGGTTATTTATTTTGTTTTGATTTTGTTTTTTCTCCCAATAGAAGTTTCTTGACCGTCACAACCGGCATATTTTTGGTCTTATGACGAAATCAGCTCCTCTGCTTCTGGCCAGGCCTAAAGCTTATAGTTAAATTAAAACTGACACGCATCGGGGTCTGGGTTTTTGAAGTCATTTAGACCATTTAATGGGGCGATATTACCAAGTTCTTACACTCGTATGGTTTCTGTTTTGATAGCCGGCTACTCGCTCTGTGGAATTTCGGTGCGCTTTGAATGGCCTTTCAGGAGAATTCCCCGCGCCGAAGATTGGATTCAAATTACGATTTTTTAGGCTTCGCCGCCGCCACAAAAAAAAAAGGAAAGAAAACTCGCAGACAGAGGAAGACCACAAAGCAGACAGAGAGACACAGGGAAAAAGAAAGAGAGGGAGAGATACTATGATAGAGTTAAAGGTGGAGAAAGAGACCGAAGGGGAACGAGTTCGTTTGCCTCACATTCAGCAGCAGTAGCCACCACCACCAAGTTTGTTGACCTTCATCCAAAAAATCTGGCGAGGGCAACAGGCAGACGCAGCAGCAGCAGAGGTTCCATAATCAAAAAAAAAAGGATCACCTGTTGCTGCAGCTGCTCGATGAAAGATACAGATACAGAGGGAAGGAGAAGGAGAGAGAGAGAAAGAGGAGCAGCCAGACAGGGTATTAAAAGGAGACTGAAATTGGTTTAACCCCCAAAGGAAGGAACAAGGGGAAAATAATAAAGAAAACATATAGAACATAAAGGGATTTCTCATGTTTTTAAATTAAACTTAAATGAATAAATCAATTAAAATGTATAATTTGGAAAACAAATTTGTAGATTGGAATTAATAAATATCCTATTAAAAAGAAAAGGTCAAATACAAAGGAAAACCTACAAAACAGCAAAGAAATTTCTTATAATAATTAACCCATTAAATTGTAAGTTTAAAGTACACAGATCATTTAGATCATTTAGATCAAAATAAAGAAATATTAGGTACGAAAAGATAAAGAAAAACCTACAAAACAGAAAGGGAAGTCTCATATCCATATTATTTATCATAAATTTACTAGTACAGCATTTAAACTTAAGATTTAAAGTACGAAGTTGGTGATCAAAGTTTAAAAATAAGCTGTAAAATAAGAGTTTCTCCTACAAAAGTAAACCAGACTTCACAGAATAATGTTTCTCATATCCCTTTTGATATTATGAATCCTTAAAATATAATTAACCCTTTAAACGTTAAATTTAAAGTACCATTTATATACATAGAAGAATTTAAAACATCCTGCCATATCCCTGATAAGAACTACTATATTATAGCAAAAAAAAAAAAAACAAGTACACTTAAATTCCATTCAAATATTTAATCCCCAAGTATTTTTTTTCCGAGCATGTTAATTATTCCATTTCAAAACCACATATTCCGGCTGCTCCACACAACATTCATATAACCCACTCGAGGCCCCACTGCAATCGGATTATTCAGCTCACAAATTATTACATAATTTATATAATCGACAAGGCAAAGCAACAACAAAAAATTAAAAATAAAAAGAGAGAGGCAGAGGGAGAGGGAGAGGGAAAGAGGCAAGGAGCGAGAGGGACAAGTGTCAAAGACTGCAGCCGAAATTCCAAGCGATTTAAAACGCGCGCACGGCTGATGCCGGCAATTGAGGCGATTAAAAACGCACCAATACAGTGGTGGAGCAAGAGGGGGGCCCCTCAATAATAATACTCGTATGTAAATGCGTTTGTTCCCCTGCCGATATAAACCGAGAAAACAGAAAAACACACTAAAACACATACACAGAACGAACGGGATCAACGGCTGGCATTCCCGAAAGTTGAATAACCCAAATGGGCGTATAAACAAAAAAGAAGAAGCACCAAAATATACGCTCACGAAAAAATTCAGAATCAAGTAGAAACAGAATCGGGAAAGGAAGTGTATTTCTTTTTTCTTTTATTTCAAAGAAATCTACGGCTTATTATGCATAATTTTTGGACTTAACACTCAGAGACAGAGATCCATAACGGTGCGAAGCGCCAGCTTATGAGTAATATAGAGTTCTGTGTAAGATGATCAACGCCCATGGGGGTTGTCAAGTGATCCGATGATAAAATACCCAAAATACCGGGTGACTAAGTCGAGAGAAAGAGACTCAAATCGATCGGGAACCTCAGCTCAAACACACTGAGAAAAAATGGGAGACAGTTTTATAACAAAAAGTCTCTGGGATTGAAGATACTATATGATTAACTTATTAAAAGGGTATATTTAGAATAAATTGTGTTATATATAGTTCAAGATTTAAAGATTTCAATAGTTATAATTTCGTCCATTACTATTTAACATCAAAAATAATTTCTCATAGTTATAAATAATAATTTAAGCTTTCATCCTTTCGCATTTATAAACATTTCTAATGATTATAGCTATCTCTGCATCTGAACATATTAAATATCAATAATTCTTAATTAAAACTATAATTTTTCCTATTGGATTATTATCATATATCCCCATTTTTCTCTCTGTAAACTCTAGGGTGTTTAGCCCTGCACAAAGAATGGGGACAATAAATGATATCACAGCTTGGGGTTTACCCTAATATCATCAACTTTGCAGCGTTTCACATTTCAGCGCGCCCAAGCTCCGTTCTTTCATTCCCTCATTGCTTTTAGCTCCGATATATACGTACATGTATTGTATATATAGACACAGATATTGAACATATCCAGTTGCATTTCCTATGTACATAAACTACCCCCTACTCTCAGCCCCATTTCTATTTTGATTCCTACTTGCAACGAAGGATTCAATTGGTGGGTTTTGGAGGAAGGGAGTCCTGTCCTTGTCGTCCCTTTATGTGTCATTCATGTCTCAATACGGGATCTGGGAATTTATGCGAGAGTTTCCTGTTTCAATTAAATTTTATTAGTGACTATAAAATTTTACGAGCCTTCATTGTAGCGCAGACGAAATTGTCAAGAAAATGCCAATGGAATTTTGTCTGTTTTCTATGCGTTTATATATCTTCTTTTTTTTTGCAAAAAACTTTTGCAGAGATATATGTTTCCACCTAAAAATACAGAGAGCAAGTGTTTTAGGAATTTTTAGCATTGGTTTAATTAATATTAGAATGTAAATACCAAGTGACAACGACGTTATCGCAAGCAACCCCAAGTGACTCAGTTTCGGAATGTTTGTTCTATATTTCTCCCGTGACGTTGTAGGCAGTGCTTAAGTTCCACACCCCCTTGAAAAAAACAACCCACGCCCACCACCCACAATCAAGTGAGAATGGACTACAACCCCCGGCTAATGCCACCCACACACAAACACAAACACGCAGCTATGTATAGCTGAAGCATTTATTCGGCAAATAATCGACTCATAAATAGGGAACTGCAATGGCAATATCCAGAGTGAGAGTATAAATAAAACAGGGTCAAAATGAATCCCGGCCCTTTTTTCCTACTTTTCTTCCTCTCTTGCTTTCTTTTGGAGTCGAAAGTGATAATCAGTTGAAGTAAAAACGCTACGTAGGCAAACAAACGAGCAAACAACAATCGACAAGCGAGCAAAACTCTCACTCACAACGACATTACGCATACGCACTGGAGGACGGAGACGATGATGTTGATGATGATGACGACAGAAATGGCATAGCACCCAGATGCCAGATGAAACGGAAGCCCTGCCAATAGCCAGGGGCGTACCTCGTAGTACAAGCATCGCTGGCTCCCGAGAATTTCCATTAGTAGGTCATCCCCCTGCCCTGCCACCGCCCCTGTCAACGCCCCCCTTGCTTTTGGAATTTATATGGCCAAAAAAAAAAAGAAAAATAAAAGAAAAGACACAGACACAAATACAGGCCCAGACATAGACAAAGCAAAGGCGAAAAATAGCGAATTTGATTGTTATGTGAGGTGAAAACTGTTAAAGCCTGAAGAGGGAGGGATGGGCGGTGCGAAAATGTTGGAAAAATTGGGCTTAGTAATGGGCAGAATCTAGGTACTTAGATGAGTTTACTAATCCTTACTAGAGCAGGACTAATAAACTAGGGATTATTATTTCAATAGCTTGTATCCAAGAATTTTTGTATTTAAGATACAAAAATAGTTCGAATCTATAAATGAACATAGGGAATATACATATGAAACATTTACTTGAGATACACACATATGTAAAATTTTCCACAGATATGTATATATTTTTTTAATAATGAAAGGTTTAAATTAATTAAGAAAAAAACTAGGGTCTAAACTGGGCACAAATATTTAAATATAAAAATATAGTAAAAGTTAGTAAACTAAAAAATGAATATGTATATATACATATATGTATATTGTATATTTTGACTAAACTTAGGTACACACTATCGAATCTAGGTACAAAATCAGTGACTTTCCCACCTAAAACCAAAAAAAATAAGTCACAGAAGGAGCCTTGGAAAAACTCCCACAAAAGTCTCGACTTCTTTTTTGGTTATTTTGCATGCTGCACGAAACTCATTCAAGTTAATTTAATCGCGTAATTTACGCATGATTGGCATCGAAAATGCGTGAAGACATCGTACACACACACACACACACACAAACTTAGTGTGTGTGTGTGCCGGTTCGAAAGCTTTTTGTGTTCCTCCGCACCCGGTGTAGCTTTCGAAATGTAAATAAACGAAAATAGCTCCCCGAAAGCAATGCCGCGGGGGAGGGCCTGAAGGGAGGCGATGACGTCGCCATCGCGCCTACGCGGCCAAGGGAAAAACGAAAAAGAAGAAGCCTCCAAATAAACAAAAAAAAAATAAAGCAGAAAAAAACAACTCACACAAACACAGAGAGAAACACACAAGGGCGAGCGGGAGCGTAGGGCCAACATAACGGTGAGAAAACAAAATGGCGACCATATTGCGTTGTAGTTTTTCGGAGCTTGGGAAGCTGCCATTTTGTTTTTGCCGCCATCTCTTTTCCGCTCTCATGTGCGTTTGTTTTGTTTTCTTTTTGTTTGTTTTTTTTTGAGTATTTTTGTGTTTTTAATACCATATTTTTTGTAAGTTTTGCTGTCCAGCCGGCCGGTGGCTAAAATGACAACCAACTGATTGACGAGACCGACAAACTGAATGAGAGTCTGGCCAACTGGCAGACGCCTGCATTCGAAATGCGATAGAAAGTGGCCAACAGCCGGCAGCAGAGCAGCGGCAGTAGAAAGTGTGAAGTTTCGATTTTATTTCTGCCAGCCACTGGTATTATGTTTAGTATTTAGTTGTGAGATTAGTAAAGTATCAAACACAGAAATAAATAGTAATTAGTTATAATATTCCAAATGGAGTAATTTGTTTTAGGGAAACTAAAGAATTAAAGTAATGTGTTCAGTACTCAAGCTCAAAAAAAAAGAAACATTATTTTGGGAACCCGAAGTTTAGATAACCTTTTCAGATTTGCAATTAAATTATAGGATCGTATCGAATATCGATCATAATCGATAAATATCGACAAGCTTTTGACTATAATACTTTAGTATAAGTAATTATATATTATGTATTTTAGAAACACATTCTTCTCATATTTTTTTCGTTTAATTATGTACATCTTATGATGTATCTTATGATAATCTTGATCTAAAAAATCCTTATATCAACACTTTTAATAATAATTTTCATAAAACTCTTATTTCTTTCTTCCTCCATAATTATCTTTCAAAATCAACTTTCATCATCGACTGGCTATGGATTTCCTTCCCGTTCAGTAAAGTCTTGATAAGCCGTATACGATAAGCATGCAAGATTTACAATCGCCTTGCGTTTCAGGGATTTTCAGCTTTTGAAATGCGCCTGCCACTCGAGCTGCTGCGACTCCAGTTGATTCCCCCCGGGTGCAAGTTGCTGCTGTCAATTGCACATCAGTGCCGAAGGGGGTATGAGTGGGGAATGGGGGTGGGGGGTATTAAGTGGCAGTGTGTGGAGGGGGAAGTGGCAACAAATTTGTTGAAATCAAGTCAACAGCTATAGTTGCTCCTGACACTACTGCTTCAACACACTTGAATGTGAAGGCATTTACACACACGAGAATGAGCACTTGGATTTTGCAGAGAATTTGTGATTTAATACAATAAAATATTTAATATTAAATAAAAAATGATTGGAAATATAATTTTTATAACTTTTTAAAGTATAAATAACAAAAAATGTAATGTTGTGGGATAAGTTAGGATGTTTGGGCAGTAAATTTGAAGTCATTCCACAAAACCTATCTTGTTCGTAAAGATACTTTTAGACTTGTCCCACAAATAATTTATTTATTAATTTATATGAACAAATAATATACTAAAATTTAAAGGCTTCAGTCCTAAAAATATGTCCTAACAATGATCAATTTTAAGGTCTTTAAACTTATTATCAACACTTAATGAAATAAAATCATTTTGACCTATGGGTTATTAAAACCTTATATGTATGTTAATTTTTATCAATAAACTTTAATAAAAAGCTACTTTTCCAATAACAATAAATCGTAAAATATTGTATATATTCGAAAATATAAAAATTAAATGTTTCCTAATTACTTTGTAATTAATTCCAGTGCATACATTGCTACAATTTGGAATAGCAGCACTTCAAATTACAATCAATTTGGTTTGCAGTTCAATGCAGCTGAACTGTTGCAAGTCAACACCCCTTCCCCCTTTTCGGGTTTCCACCCCAACCCCCTTTCTCTTTATCCCTTTTTGTATAAAGAAGGGAAACAGTTTTTCTCTCTCTCTTTTTGGGTGGCGGCGTTGAAACATTTTAATTTGATTAATTTTCATGTGACCCAAATACCGGAAACAGTTATTCTCAGTGCCCTAGACACAACCGCCGCCCACCGCCCACCGACCTCCCCTTTGACCCCCCAGGAAGAGTGACAATGGCCTCGCATTACGAAGAAGCGAAACAACGAAAAAAAAAATGAGGAAAAAGGGAAAACGCAGAGAGGCGAAATGGGCGCAAAACAAAATCAAAATTGTGATAAAAAGATGAAGGGGGGAAAGGCTAAAAGTGCGATGGAAAAGCTACGGGGGTGCGGAATTTAAAGGTACACTGTGAAAATTATATGCATTTTTAATTCTTTATGTTCAAGTTAAATTTTTTATGGAAACATAAATTAAAAGATGTTTGGAAATGTAATGGAAAGAAGGTTTTTTAGGGTAAAGTATAGTCATAGTAATAATAAAAGTAAGTAGGTTAATTTTATAGTATATTTTTTAAGTAATTAATGAAAATACCCCTTAAAAAAACCAATATATTAAGATATACATATATAAATGTATATTTTTTTGAAAGTTAGTTAGTTTAGAAAAATGTTTACAAAAATAAAAATCTAATATTTCCATAAATTTCCAAGATGCCTTAACTTTGAAAAAATTCTAGCAAATCAATCAAATCTTAGATTAAAGAATCTTTTGTGTATAATTTTCCTTACAGTGTATCTGTTAGGGGGGTTTTGTGCTAAATGGATTTTTGGGGTGTTCCCTTGGCCAACATCGTACTATATGGTATAGACCTTTAAACGTGCGCTGGTGACGTTGACGTCTTGTTTTATTTTATACCCATGAAAAGCAATTTTCATGCGTGGCTTCTTCTTTGTTTTCTACGCCTCTCTGTGTGTGTGTGTGGTGTGTGTATCTGTGTGTTTGTATTTCCGCTGGCAGAATCGAAACCAAACCCAAAATCCAAACTCAAAGCCGGTTTTTCTTCAAAGAAAAATATATACAACAAAAAAAACACCACACGCACACCAGCTCCAAGAGCGTGCGTAAAGTGCGTAACTGTTGTTGTTGTTGGTGTAGTTTTTGTTGGTGTAGTTGTTGTTGTTGTTAATAAGAAACGGGTTTTGCGGGGACAACTTCTTCTTCTTCATCTGTTTCTTCTTCTTCTTTCATGGGGCTCTGGTATAGTGACCTCTCTGTCGCACACTAGGCTGGTGTATACAGCTGTTTTCTGTTTATCTCGCACTTTCCGCTTCTTCTTTACATTCGTGTTTTTGTTTACGTTCTGTGGCACGCACACGGACACGCACACAGGCTTACGTATACCCAGACATCCCTCTCTTTCTTTGTATCTCTATCTGCAAGTTTGTCGTATCTGTGCGTACGAAAAAAAAAACAAAAAGTATCTGGGTTTGATTACACTGAGTTTTGGCTTGATTCTGGAGCGGAATAAATTTCCACACACTTTGCTCGTCTCGGGTGCTGCTTCTTTTTATTTTTGTGGGGAAAACCCTCAATGCCCCGCGGCCTTACTTAATCACCGAAATTCGGCTTCAACGCTTTCACTTTTTCACTTTTAAATTAAGTCATAATAAAGCCAAACAAAAAAAACAGCCTCATAACGAATCAAGAAAGAAAAATAAAAAATTTAACCTACTTTCGTGTGAATATACTGCGCAGAAAAAATATATATATTTTAGCTTTGAATTCAATAATTAAATCTCTCACACAAAACTGGACTTTCAAGTGGCCCTTGGCGCTTGGTGTTCCGCAATCAAATCAAACTTTTATAAAGTCTTCCGGGTTTGAAACTGCAGCCTTTAGATTCAAGTTTTTTGCAAATATTTATTGGATAAAGTCTCGTTTTGTTATCAGCTCCATTTAATATGTTATACGAAACTATATACTTGAGACTATCCATTATTATTTTTGTTATTTTCTTGCTGCCATCGTCGTCTTTCTTTGAGCGTTAATCAAAACCCCATTTCAAACTGACCCAAATACCAAGGTGGCATGTACCCGAAACGCCAAAAACGCTCAGACACATACTCAAATAATCAGGTGTTCAGGTGTGTCTGTCTGAGTGTGTGTGAGTTGTGAGTTTCTGGTCAAGCTTATGCTGAAAGGCCGCTTTTGAAAAAATAAGCTAAAAATCAGCCAACAAAAAGGCGCTTTGATATCTTAAAAACTCAAACGAAACCGAAACAAGCTTTATGCATTTTTTGAAAGTAGTTTTTCGGCGCTCGTCACCTTCAGTTTTATGTTTGTCTTTATTAGTTGTTGTTGTTGTTATTGTGGGTGAGTGTATATAGAGCTCCCTTTTTTTTTGGATTGGTTCAAACTGTGAGTCAGATTGGGGGGGGGGCTAGACCCACAACCACTTGTAACCCAAAACCACCGAGAACAAGTCGTTCGTTCAACCTGCAAAAAGGTCAACGAAGCAGCTTGACCGATTTCGAGCATTCCCCCCATCATTTTTTTTAATGTGCACTCTCTTTCCCACCCCAAAATTTATGACCTCCAATTGGAGTACATTGTTTCGGTATTAAATTGCTAAAAAAAAAAAAAAATTAAATGCCGGCGACTTTCTACCTGAAAGAGATCTACGAGTTTGCCGGCAAGGTCGATTAGTCATTAGAGGGCGAGCGAGAAGAGAGACCCAAAACCCCGAATGACCTGCGCCAGTCACTTTTTTTTTAGCCGGTTTCAAACCCAGAAAGAGGATAAACAAAAACATGGCATAACGTAGGAAAAAGGACACAAAAAAGAGGAATTTATGCTTTTGCCGGTATCATAAAACCATAGCAATGCAGCAGAAAGAGGGTTACGTTGAGAGCGAGAGGTTAGAGGATACCCTCGAGCAGGTCGTTAGCCGATTCCAATATTGAATCCTGGAAAGAACAGCGGGTAGTCTTAGTCCTCCAGTAAAAGATAAGGAAAGAGGAAGCGACAGAAGCAGGAACAGACATGTCCCGCTAAGAACTGAGCCTGGAATATGGCTGGAATTCCTTAGGTGATACAGAGCCTTGATAAATGAGTGCGTTGAAATAATGGATTTATAAAAACACACAAAATACGAGTTTGGTGTGGAAAGTTTTGGGCAAATCCAATTAACGGTTTACAATGTTTTTTTTTAAGGCAAAGAGAAAACCTTCAACACTGAGAAAAGTTAAAGGTTAATGGAGTTTGGGGATTATGAATTTAACTGTTGACATTTTGAATCAAATTAAAATTGAGTATGCTAGACATTTAGTTTGTTTTTAAAGATTTCTGCATAAAATTCTGTGCTAAAGATATAAATGTACATAAGCTAAGTTATTTATGTTTAATTATTCGGTTATTAGAAGACTGGTTCCTTACTTTTACCTATTAAAACATACTTCTCTTATATATCCCTAAATTTTCTATACAATTTTCAACTCTTTTTTCTGTTAAAAAGCAAAGTAACAAATCAACTGACATTGCCATTCACCTGACGGTCAGCTGGCTGATGACGTATGACCAAAGTGCACTTTTTACCAGACCCCAAAAAAAAAAAAAAAAAAAAATGGGTCGCAGCTCGGAAAAGTGAGAGGCCAGAAGAACACGTTAATTATTGTATCTCATTTTTCTTGCTACCCCAAAAATAGCGAAAGTAAAAAAGCTTAAAGAGAAATGGGTAACCCAGAAAATCCATAGCAACCTGCGTGCGATAAAGAATCCACGGTGGCAATGTCAATTTCAATGTCATTAAATTTCGGTTTTAAATGCAAAACATTGGTGAAACACAGGTGAGAGATAACGAGGCACTAGCAGCTACAAAATTACACCGGAAGTGGGCAGAGATTACCGGAATGAGCTACCCGTCTTGGGTCCTTCTTAACAAATTATACCTCGACATTCTTTGGGCCCTAAATGAGCTTGCAAATTATATGCGGCTCCACAGACTGGACACTTGATTCATGGCCTGGCAATTATACGTCATCGTAATTGAAATGCGAATGGAAATGGACGTAAATGTAAACGTAAACGTGGATCTGGCTATGGTCGACGTGGAAATGTAAATGAAAATGGAGATGGAGATGGAAATGCGTGCAACAAGTTTCTCGTTTGAAATAACCTTAGAATTAATTGCCTCACGTTTCCGACGCAAACAAATAACGAACAAACGAACAAAAAAATAACGAAAAAACACACTCCCCAACTAGTTTTGTGGCAAACAAAGGCAATTGCTCAAGTTGAACCGAAAAACAAATTTTCGGTTTTTGTGTTGAGTTTTTTTTTTTTTTGAGCCCAAACTCATACACATACACACACACGTGACCATCAAATGCCAACGAGGACAACTATTGATAGATGTAACAAATTTCCACCCCCTTTCGTGATTACAAAATAAGCGAAAACAGAAACGAGAAATACAAAAAAACCAATTGTTGATTGACTTACAGCGAACTTGAGCTCTTCACTTTTCTAGTTATTTTCAATTTTTTTGGTGGCAGCTCATGATGAGGTCATAGTATTTCAAAAGCTTGTAACTCGTACGTTTTCATAGCTAATTATGCTGAAAGATTTCGAATTTGAAAACCAACTTGAGGTCTGCCGCGATCGTAAAACGTAAAGCCAAGCCACGATCAGATAGATACATTTTTCAGTTTTTCCCATTTTGGGCACATATCAAACTTGATCGGGTCACAGTACGGGTATCCCGTATCTGTATCTGTATCTATGTCTCTGTTTCTGTTACTGCTGGATACACTTGGGGCATACAATGGGGGGACAAGCCCACACATCTGGCAGCCAGCTAACTGACAAATTTATCGACTCGCCGCCACACGGAAAAAGATACGGATACGCGCAGCTGACTTGGCATTGAAGAGCGCGTATCTGTAGCCATAGCTGCGCCTGTATCTGTAGATGTAGCTGTATCTCTAGCTTGCAGTATCTCGGCATTCGTCGTATGCAACAATTACAAGCGTTTTAAAAGATTATTAGAGGGGAGACAAAAGAAAAGAGAGAGAGTGAGAGAGAAAAAACCCCGAGACCCGCAAAAACAAAAACGAAAAACTAAAAAAACTAAACTGGGAAAGCCGAAGGTGCGGATAGGAAAAGAGGGAGACGGAGCACAGCTTGATGCCGGCTCTACCAGCCCCCGTCCCAGTCCCTGTCCCTGTCCCCCTGCAGCGCAGTCAGCCGGCAAGTCGAGAGCATGTATCTCTCAGATGCATGTGTTTCGCTCATGTATCTAACTATCTTTGCCATCTATATTCAGCCGGCATTCATGTATCCGCATCTCTGTGTAGCTGTGCCTGTGCCTGTGCCTGCCTGACTTATGACGCAATTCGAAAAGTTCATCTCCGATCTTGTTTGCCATCTCCTTCTATCAGCCGGCTGTGTGTCGGTGGGGAATTAATCTATATAATTAGCTGTAAAGCGTAGAAATATCAGGCCATTTCAATTGGCATGTATCTCCATTTAGCCCTGAAATTGTCGCGCATTTATTGCAATTGTATCTCTCTTTTACAACGATCTTGCGGCTACTTTACTCTTTGTTATTTGCTTCGAATTGTTTCCCAAAAACCCGAATTCTAAACAAATTTTCATTACGACACCATCATCATCATCATCGTCGTCGTCGTCATTGAGATTTTTTTTTGTTCGGATTTGGATTCGGGGCGATTCTGTAAATGCCCCAACCGATGTTTCACTCTTGAATTATTTTTCGCTGCTTTTATTTATTAATTTGTTGTTGGTGTTGTTGTTGTAGTTGTTGGTGTTATTGTTGAGTTTTTATTTTTCATTTTTGTGTTTGTTTAGCGAACAGTTCAACGATTCGAGTGACGTAATTGCCAAGGGGCTGTGGCTGTGGCTGGAGGATTAGGTTTGATCATGTATATTGAGTGGAATTAATCAGGAAATCGTAAAGAAAACAGTTGGAAAAAAACTAGAAAATCTTATAAGGTAACAGACAGATGCCAAGCTGTTATGAAAGATGTTATTAGTTGTAATAGTAAAGAATTACGAATCAATTTGGGTGTTATTTTGATTTATGATTTTATAATTTATAGGGACTTTCCTCTTTAATAATATTTATTAAAGGATATCCAATCTTGAAGACACAAATTGTGTTCAAAAAACCAAAGAGGGTTCTATATATCATAGTTTTCGCACAAGAAGGCCATAGTGTAACCCAATTACGTGCCAAAAAGCGGAATGCGACCCTCGGACGAGTATTTTTTTGTGCTTTTTCTTTTTTTATTTTTCGTTGCATAGTTGCACATAGAACGTGATTGCACATGCACATGTACTATTTGGTGCGGTACTGTACTGGGGGTGCGAGTAAATATGTGCTCCGAATAAGCGAGTACATAGAAGCATAGATACATATGTATTTTCATGTGTATGCTGTGGCCATGGGGCAGGAACAGAAAGGAGGGGGGTGTGTGCTCTGGTGGCAAAGTCAACCTTGACACACTTTTTAGCCGCCCCAATGGTGATGATGATTATGCTGAGACGATGATGATGATGATGCCACAAACTTGGGCAGAGCAGCTACTTTTGTGTTTATTAGCTGCATCCTCTTTTCATATATAAAATATATCTTTTAAAATTGTGTTTTAACTAATTGAAGTTTGTTCTTTGTGTTTTGAAGATAAACTTCTCTTATAAATTAGTTCTTTAGGAAGAAGAATGCTATGTAAACGGATTTCTTAATGTTCAAAATGAATATAAAAGAATAATTGCTTAGAATTCTCAGCATGAAATGATGGAATCTTTGAAATAATATTTAAACTTTTTTAAATATTATCTAATTTTTCACAATATTTAAACCTAAGTATATATTTTTGAAATAAGCTTAAAAATTATGAGTTACTGAAGATTTTAATGGACTTTGAAAACTTAAATCTAATAAAAGGCAAGAAAAAAGGTTTTAACTTTGACAACAAGAACTGTATACCATTATAATGAAATCCCTTAAATCTCTATTAGGTCTTAACCCATAAAACCTGATACTTCCGACAAAACCTGATATTTTAGTTAAAACCTGATACTTCAGATAAACCCCCTTAAAATTCCCCGTGGTACTTCCCACTGACTCACCTCATTTCCAATTGTGGTAATCTTCACAATCACCTCATCCTTGCTGGCATCATGCTGGATAACATCGCCACTCTGCTCACGTCCATTATATGTGAAATATACCCGCTGGCCGGGCTGCAGTTCCGTATCCAAAATGGATCGAAAACCGGGTCCAATGAGATCCGACTCACGGAACTCCTTGATCATGGCGCTGCGGCGCAAGGCCTGAGCTGGACTGATGTGGACACTGGCAACGGCGGCGCGACGCGCCTCCACAATGACCGACGACGAAGGATCTGTGGAGGATGTTAAGCCCGACGCGGTGGACGAGAGACCAGAATCGACGGCGGTCTTGAAATCGAAACGGACCATATAACGGGTATCGGCGTTCAATTGGGCGTCGCCGGGCGCCAGGAAAGTGTGCGACGATGGCGGTGGCGGCGGCGATAACGGTAAAATCGGTTTCCCGGCCGATGAGTACGAGGGCGGTGTCTTAACGTCCGCGATGACACCGGAATACCAGAGACCGTCCGGACCCGGGGCACACACTTTGGTGCCGATAATGGAGCGTTTGGCTAAACGGCGACCGGTGGACATTTTTTTATTTAATTTGGGGGGGATTTTGCCAATTAGGGGATTGGTTTTGAATTATTTGTTATACTCTTTTAGAGTGTTTTCTTATTACTTTCTTTCTTTTTCAACTGTTTTGTGTTTTTTTGTTTAAACTTAAAGCCTGAACTTGGCCTTAATGGATCGCCACATTTTCTCACATTTTTTTTTGCTTTCTATTGCACTTTGAGTATTTAAATTTTATTAGTTACACTTTTCTTGTAGTTACACTTGTTTGCACTTGATTTTTGAAGTTTTCTGATATTTTTTTAGGGGTTTATTTAAGTCTGGCAGACGTTTTTGGTAAGACGGAAGACCTGGAACTTGCCTAGGCTAATGGCAGCCAGTTTCTTGATGACGTTCTTGTGATACTGCTCCAACGAGAAGGTGATACGCTCGTTCAGATGCTGGTTCAGCTGCAGGCGCTGCAGGAGCACAATCGGCTGAGTTGATAGCAATGATAACGATAATGATGGCCACTGGGGCGGCGATGGGAGCAGCGGTTTAAGCTTCACATGCTCGGCGTCGCTGGCGTCGTCGTGGCAGTTGCGTTTGAGGCCAAGCATAATCCAATTTTGGCCGCTTTTAATGTCAGCTTGCAGGTGGTGTTGCACTTTCCGGGAGAGCGGGGATTTAAAGTTCACTGTTTAAGGGTTAAACTTGCGTTTATTTGGTCACACTTTACTTTGATTTTTTTTGTTGTTGCTTTGTTTTTGATGCACTTTCGGCAGAACTTTGCTTTGTCGCTTGCGCTTTGCGTTGGCTTTCGCTGCCGGTCGTCGTTTCACTTTTCTCTCAGTTTTCTCTCACACTGACACGCACGCACACACACACACACTCAACGGAGCGGCTGCTGCACTGATTTGTTTTGCCCTTTTTCTTTTTCTTCACTTATTAAGGAGTTCTCCGTGGCGTTTTTTCCCGCGGGAATTGGCGAAAAGGTAAGCCCTTCGCTGTATAGCTATTGCTATTTGTTGATTGCGCTGCTGGGCTTTGCTTTTCGGTTGTACGGTTTTATTTGGTGCTGCTGCTGCTGCTGCTTATTGCTGGCGGTCTGCTCCCGAGAGTTTACTTTTAGATACTGAGATACTGACGCGAGCGAACGTAGCGCCAAGCAAGCGAGCGGCGAAATACAGTTACTCACACAGACACACTCTCTCGCGGGCTCTCTCCATGCCCGCCTCTCTCTGTCTCTCTCCGCCGCTGTTGTCCGTTTCTATAGCATCTACCTGCTTGGAAAAGCAAAACAACATACGAATACATAATTGGAAGGGGGAGCTCGATGTGTTAGTGTGTGACCGCTCGAGAGAGGGCGAGAGAGTGAGAAAGAGAGGCGGCAGCATAAAAATGTTAGAGGCAAACTGCAATTTCTACGGTTAACAGCATAACAAACGAATGGCCAACATAGTGTATTGGGGAAAATTAACAGAAAAGTGACAGTTGGGATTCTGTTTACTTTGTAGATACAGATATTGAAGATATATTTATCAGAAACAATGCTAAGATTAAACAAAAAAATTCAATCTAAAGAGTTAAATGAAGTTAAGATAGTTAGGTAAATACATGAACAATATAATTTATAGATTTCAAGAAGTAGTGCTGAAATAAGTACTTATTCTTGAATTAATTAAATATTTCATTAATGGAATCTATTGAAAAGGCAATGAATAGACACAAAAAAAAAGGGAGAGTCATGGTCAGCAGCTTTTAATTAATGGTTATTCAAATAATAATCATAATAATAAAATAATAACATAGATTTTTTCTTAATTAAATGTTTATATCCGTTTTACGGTCTCAAAAAAGAAGTTATTTTTGGGAAATAAAGTTAAACTAAAAGTTTAATTAAATATGCATTGAATTTTTATGATTTCTATAAGAACTCCTAATTTTTCTATTAAACTCGGTCAAATTCTACTTAAATATATATTTATTTACCGTACAACACCTTATAAAACTCAAATATTATGTAAAATAAATAATATGCCAACTTTGCAACGTAGTAGCCTATATTGCCTTGGCTTTATCGGTATCTATGACGCCATCGCCACCATATCATCTGTTGGGCAGCATAGAAAAATGAAAACGAATAAAGGGCAGCAAAAATATACTACGCAGTTGAAAAGAAAAAAAGAAACAACACTTGTCAACAGAGCCCCCATCATAATTTCAGCAACTGTATGCGTGCGAGCGAGTGTTCGTGTGTGTGTGAGTGTGTTTCGCTCTGGTTTATTTTATCAACAACAGAGCCAAAACAGCGCGAACAACGGACACAGAGCAGAGCGATAACAGCTGTTGGCTGCTGAGCAGCAACAATGTTGCGAAAACAGCTGTTGAGTAGCGAACCTCAGCCTCAAAACAAACGAGAGAGACACAAAAAAGGTTCGGTTAAGGATGAATTCAAATGCTGTACTGTAGGGATAACATATGTACCATAAGAGCTTAAAGATGAACTTGTTTTTATTATTAGTATGCCTATTAAGGAAAATTCTGTTTAAAAAACTACTCCAATAATTAGCAATTTAATATATTTTGTGGGACCAGAGATAATCAATGTTTAAAATTTTTGAATACATACCTCACAATTTTATAATAATAACAATAACCGTTGAAAATATAATTGAAGAATATAGAATTTGTATATCAACTTCCTGTTTATAAAGTGCACCCCAAATGCCGCACCATGTTATGTGTAGGGGATCCAAAAAGAGCCGGCCGGTTTTCTGGTCTGCAACGATAACGTCACAGAATTTAACAGTTAAAGAGAGCCCGAGTGCGTGTGTCTGTACGTGTACGCGTGTTAGTGTTTGTGCGGGGGAGCTGGCTGGCTCTCACTCTCTCGGCGGCTCACAGCTGTTATATGCTTCGAAATTCATTCGATTTTGTTTACATCGGGTTCTGTTGTTGCTGTTACTGTGGATTTCCATGCTGCTGCTGATGGATATTCGACATTTTTGTCGGTATTTTCGGGTGTTCTCTTCTCTTCACTTCTCTTCTATGTTGAGTATGCTGCTGGCGGCGTTGTTGTTGCCTTTGGAATGACCTCTGTAGGCATTTATTCTCCGGCGACGTCAGCAAATTGCTTTGGAAGGGGGGCAGCGATTGCTCTGCTTCTTCTTGCTCTTCTTCATCTTCCACTCCGCCTTCCAATCTTCAACTCCAATAACTGTGAAACACATCCATCGAAACATCGAAATATCCGACAATTTGCGTAGTTGTTTTGTTCTGGAGTTTTTGCGTTTTCAGTTCGATTTTTCGGGGTGGATTTTCCGGGATTTTTCACGCCGCCAGCATTTCTAAAGACGTCATTTGGCAAAGGGAGTTGGAGTTGGAGTTGGGAGCTATTGTGTTAAAATGCACTGCGCATTTCCCATTCCAACGACAGCCCTAATGTTTAATGATGTAAAAAGTTACGAAAAAACGGAGGACAGTTGGAGACCTTGCCAGATAAAGAATGCCCGCAGGGCTTATCTAGCCAAAAAACTTTACTGATTGCACGCGCAGGAAACGAACGAACATACACTGAAAAAATATTGCTGAAATTTTGCCAAATGAACATATATTTCAATTATAATAGTTTTTGAAATCTATTAAAAAAATAAAACATCTCTGAAGTATCTCAGTATCCCAATTTCAATTGCATATTTTTTATTATACTTTTTCGATTCATTTAAAATTCATTCCCATTTAGAAATAGCAAATAAATGAAAATGTATGCAACATTTGAGAAATATTATGTGTTTATATGAGAACTATATTGTAATATAACCAGGGATGCTTAAAAATCACTATGGAGCGAGGGAATAAATTAATAGTGTTTGAGAAGTATGAATAAAATTATTAACTTCATATGTACATAGATACATATAAGGAAATTTCTACTTTTATTTCAATATATTATGTGCCTTAAATGATGCATTCTTTAAGACAACTTTAATAAATGATTTTAAAATATAATAATAGGTAAATAAGTCTATGTTTGTTTTAATAATGTAATTTTAAACATCTTTTCCATGCATTTTCAGCAATAAGAAAAATGTGTCATTTAAAACCTCCTCCTCAGAAACAAATACCAAGATTTCCTGAACAATTCCAACTCTCTTCTCGTTCATTTTACCATTTCGCCATTAGCACAGTTAAAGAACAAGAAGATGAAGATGAGTGGGGCGGCCAAGTGCAAAGATGAATTCATCTGGACAAATTCAATTAATCATTTCTCTAGTGAAAATTCCAAAAGCAGCGGCATTACCAACAACAACAACACTGTAAGTCAACAGAGCGTTACCATCGAGCAACAACAAATACGCAGTTACGAAAAGAAAACAACAAAGTGAATGGGAATGCAATCCACGAAGTTACAAAACCAACGAGCGAGCGAGCAAAGCGAACAAACGAACCAAAGAAACAAGGAAAAAAAAGGCAAAACGCAAAACCAAAACAAAGCATAGGCGTTAGATGGAAGGAGATGGAGATGCAGAGAGAGCGAGATACATTGGATACAGAAAACATGAAAACACACTCACAGGCACACATACAAGCGCATTGACACATTACCCAAACTGGAAAATAGGTCAATCAGTTGAGAGGGAAACAGAGGCCATTTCGCTCTTACGCTGAAGCATGAGAGAGCGTATGCAGCCACATTACAGAATGTAAGAGAGAGCCCCAGAGAGTGCGAGAGAGCGCGTGCAATTAGAACGGGAATCGACTGTTAGCTAACAGCGGCCTCAATTTGCTGGCCGTTCCGATTGGACTCGAGAATCCAATCAGCAGCTGTTGCACTTGAGTTCCCACTAGCTTCCCTCCCCTTACACCCCATAAGTTTTGAGATTTCTTTTTATTGGAATTTTATGAAAATTAAACCGGATTTTTCGAATTTCTTTGTAAAGCTGTAATTATTATTTTTTTTACCTCTTTCTTATTTTCCAGCGCATTTGGTAGGGCGCCGTATTTTTATTCCCTTTTTTTTATCACATGCTTATGAGTGTATGAGTGTGTATCTGTGTTTTGGGATTTGATTGGATTGGATTGCCTTCGAAACCGGATTTTGAAAATATGTATGTCACTTCTCCATACCGTTCCATTCAATTACGATGCCTAGGCATTGATATATATCGGTATATATCTGTATATATCTTTATACATATATCTCTTTATTTATTTATCCATTGCATAGTCACAAGTGTATCCCACAATCGAAGCCTTTGTTGACTTAAAATCAACTTTAAATTACCTTGATCCGCTCGAAAGTATGACAAAGATAATGATGATAATGATAATTAAGAAGATGACATAGGGAAAGTCCAAGCTTTCTGAAAATAAATTAGGAAAATAATTATATAATTATAACAGCGGGTTTTCATTAATTTCACTTGACCTAGGCGGAGTTGTATCTTATATCTTCGAAAATTAATTGGGAAAATATACTTTGGCCCAAGTAAAGATAGCTTTGAAAAGGAATTTTTCGCATTTTTTAAAATAGATAATTATCAATATTTTCTATATTTAATTTATTTATATTTTTACATTAAGTAAGCAGTTTTATTAAAACAATAAAAACAATCAAAGAAAAGCTTTTCGAATTAATATTCATGATGTTTATGGGTTTTAAAAATTTTAATTTATTAACAAAATTGATATATGTAATACATATTATGTATACATGTATATGTCTATGTACAAATCTATAAAAATCAATTCAAAAATCTCTAAATTGACAAAAGGCTACTATTTAGAATAAAAGTGAAAAACTATTTAAATAGAGAAAGAAATTTTATGAAAATAAAAGCATAAAACCTATTGCTATACCTCTTCAATGAAAGTAAGTATGCTATGATTTATTTTCTGTAAATAAATAGACATCTAATAAGCAAAATTTTACATAACATTTATATATAATTAATATATTATTTACATATTATTAATATTTTTGAAAAATACTAATTTAACAAGTGAAATATTAACCAAGTAATACATGAGTATCTCTATTAATTACCTTTGCAAATTAGATTCCTACTAACTCCATAGATTGGTCACAGATTAATCAATTCTAGGAAACTAATTACCATATTTCCAGTTACCTGAAAATAGTTTCCCTTTTGTTCATTTAAATTATGGCATTTCCCTATATATTTTCCTCACTTATTAGGCAGTGACGCCATCAACTCCCCCCTCGAAGTACTGGTAACTAATTAGATCCGCTTGGGCTGAGGCCTGGAGTTTGGCCAGTCACATGTCAAGAAGTCTGGCAAATTTGCTGTCATGACTGCGAACTTGAATGTGGATATGGATGTGGGATATGGACATTTGGAGCCCATGGACATGGAAATGGACATGGACATGGATGTTGATGTAGACATGCCACCGACGCCGCGTCGAGTTGTCCGTCAAAAATGTCAGCGGCTGAAACAAGAAACAAACAAACAAACAAACACAAAGCAAACAAATTCACAGATGGCGGAAAATCGCCCTTGACTCAAGCTTAAACTTTGACTCAAAACATCACAGCTTTAATTTGCAACTCCCACTCCGAGGAGCCGTGACATTTGAAGTTGCGTGTTGGGATCATTAGAATGTTTACCTGTGTATCTACGAGGGGCGATCCGAATGTTTGAAATCAAGTTACCAACAGCAAGCGGGGAGGGTGATGGTGATTGATGTGAACACATGTCAGCACGGACAGGAAAGTGGATGGAGTGAATGAGGCTCCCAGGATGACAGTGATCGGGAGGGAGTCCGATGGCAGGAAGCATAAATTGTAGACAAAGATGAGCGCGGACACAAGATACAGATATGTTCGGGTTGCTATTACACGACTCACAATCAGTTGCAGATACAAATTTATGTCATGTGCAGTCGCTGGACATGTGAATGACAAAAAAGCGATGCCATAGAGTCCGGGGGAATAGGAGGTTTTGACAACCGGTTTTACACTGAGAGAAAGGGGTAGCAAAATTGAGAGCAACTTATTTTGGAGTAATTTATATTTCTAAAACTTTAAAGCTTTAAGTTGCTTAAATTAAACTTTATTTTTAAGTACCTCTTGGTATCATAGTCATTTTATTTATTTATTTATTGAAAGCTAGGAATTAATTTGAAAAACAAAGCGCTAACTTAGGGCTTAGAAGTATTATATTACATAATTAAATTAAATTAAATTAAATTAAATATGTTACCTTTTATGTTGCATTTAATATTATATATATTAATAAGTTAATGGTATATGAGTTTAAATATATCTGAAATTAAATAAATATTTCTTTGCACGTCTAAAAACAATTTTTTTTTCATTCTTAATACATATGTATCTCTGCGTATACCGAAAAAGAAAAATTCAAATTTAAACTTTAAATGCAAACTGGTCATTTAATCATTAACATTTTAGCCCTATTCTTTTTTCTAACATAACTTTATTAAATTGTCTTCAATGACGTATTTTTTTAGAATTATGCAGAAATATTATATAGTTTATTTTTATTTTTCATTGTAGTCTTAACTGTAACTTTACTAATCGGTAAGAATTTCCTCAAAGTACAGATAAGTAGGATTTAAGTTTTATATTAGACTTAATATAGTAAAAATGTATTAAAAATTATCATTTTTACCCCAAAATGGCCAAAGTTAATTATCTTCTGCTGTAAATATTATTATTTCAAATAAATATATATTCTAAAATATTTTATGAAGCTTACATTATTATCAATTGATAAAGCATATTTGTTTATTATATATATATTTATATTTTGTATATATATTTAATGAAAATTAATTATCAATAAAATGTATTACACTTTTCTTTCTATTCATTTGATATTTGATATCAATAAATACGTACTACCTTTTTTTTTATATTTAATCCTTATATAAACAATATATACAAAATATAAATGCTATAATTTAACCTTTAAATGATAGCAAGAAAATATTTTCAGTGCATATGAAGCTGGGATCCAAAGTTTGAGCTGAAGTTGGAAGTTTTGGAGGCTGGCCAACCCAAAACCAATGGACGGGGGTCAAGCGGCCACCTGACAGCCGCAACAACTTTCCTTGGCTTTTCCAGGCTGATTTCACCGCTGGACGATTCAATTTCCCTGCCAGAGGAGAGAAGGGGAAACAGAGCTCAGGCTGAAGCTGAAGCTGTGCGTGCTGCTGTTGACATTGGGTCATAAATTCTGGCGGAAAAACAGACAACAGTTTTCATTGTTCGACTGCTCAGATGCAAGACCTTTGTTTGGACAATACACAAATATGGGCACTAGGCAAACACACACGCACACACACACCGATACGCAGCAATAGACAAATAAATGCCTCGAATGAGATTGGGTTGGGTTTTCCAAAGGGGAAAATGAGGAAAATGTGTAGAAGCTGCAGCCAGCTGTCAGACTCAAACTGTTGACTCTGGCAAAAGTCAGCAAAAACTACCCCCTGGCCCAAGTTGCAATATAACCCAAAATTCCAGTCTCGGAATCAGGTTAAAGATTCCACTCCATCAACCTTGGGTGGTGCTCTGCAACCGTGCAGGTTTAAATGGCCCAAATGGGTCAGCCGGCCACGTCACTTGCCACGACCTACTTTCAAAACTATATTTCCTTGTTTTTTTCGTTTTTTCGGTAGCAGCATCCGTGTCAGGGATGTGGACTTCTGTCACAGCATTGTCCTTGGCACAAAATATATAAAGAAGTATCAATAAGAAAGCATGCCAAGGTTCTGGAGTAAGAATACCCTCGAGAAATTGAAAATTAATAGATAAAGATACAGATACAGATAATAATAATTTCATGCTTCAAACAAAGGAACTAATTATTAAAATACTTTTCAAATTAAAACGAAATGCAAATGAATGTAAATATAAATAAACAAATATTATTTTATTATTTTTATTCTATTTTATTATATTTTAAAATATTGTATTATTTATTTTTAATGGCTTTGATTAACTCAATTAATTTATTTGTACTTTAAATCTGTATTGAAACTGTTGATAACTTGTTCCATTTAGAGACTTGTTTCAAAGATTCAAGATTCAAAACCATATATGGTCCCGCAACTCTTAATTATTTTCAAATTTACAATTTTTTTATTCTTATTATTAGGTACAATAATTAAACATTTCTTAATAATTTTATAAGCTAATATTCTAGAATACACAATATTGCTTCACACCAATAAAAATAAATAAACTAAAAAATTTCAGGGAATTGATCAAATTTAGTTTATTGCAATAATGTTTTTTTATAGGTTTAAGTTGGTTAAGTTTCCATTTGGCAAGATGTAATGTTATTTTGCTTACCAAATGATAAAAACGTTATTTATAAAATTAAAAACAACAACAACACAATAAACAACATACAATAAAAATTATTTAGCTATGGACCCAATTTGAGTGAAAAAAAAATTGTAAACAAAATATATGTATATATATATAAAATATAATCTATCAACAAATTGCAAGGAAGTTTTGAAATATTTTTGGAGCAAACAATAGGATTTAAGACTTAAGCTTGCAAAAGTCAATATAATTACAATATATTCGTAAATAAATCATTTTAATTTTCCCTAATCTACGTACAATTAATTTCTATAAATATAGAAAAATGCATAGAACTATAATAAATATGTTTTTCGTTCCGATAAACAATTATTCCTAAAAAAAGGATACCATGCTTTTCTTCAGTACTTCAAATGCTAAAAACGTATACATACGTATATGCAAATGTATCGAAGATTGCAAAATAATATCTATTTTATCACCAATAACCTTCAATTAGTTACTTTTAAAAATGCATGTGGGGGTGTGAGATCGATTGATGTGCAGACACCGCCCACAAAAGGTGTTAGCATAGAAACCTTATCACATTTTTTGTTTTTTTTTTTGCGACCAACATCAAGGACATGCCGCCAAGGGCAAATGCTGTGCGAGGTATTTGTTGCTTGACCCAGTTTGCCTTACGGTTGTGCATGTCAGGGCTGCTCTGCTCCGAGGAAATGAAAACTGGGGCAGTACACACACACACACATTCACAGAAGTGGCGGGGAAAGCTCACCGTGTTGGGAAAAGCTTTGTGGAAAAATCACCAGAAACAGCAGCAGCAGCAGGATGGTTCAAGTTTTGAGCTCATTAATGTTACGCCACAAAGTATGCAGTTTTGCTTACATTTTACATTTTGTATGATTTAATTTTACATGTGGAAATCAAATAAGAGCTTTGCATTTTAAATCTTAAAATTAAATGAAATATGTATATACAAAGACTTTTTTTTTTTTTTTTTTTTTTTTCCATTTTGACTGAATTTATTATTGCAAATTACTGTAGTGTAGCAACTTATGCAATAGTGAGCGGAGGAAATATACAAAGACAATATATACAAGTTTATAGCTCGTTTAAAAAATATATTCAGAACATAAATAATTGCAATAAAAATTATATATTTTTCTTATGTCCAAAATATAAAGATTTTTAGGTGCTAAAATGGAAAGGAATAAATAATAAAACCCATAAAATTAAGTTTTTTTTTTTTTAATTTTATTTATTCGTATGATTTGCAGGCAAAAAATTAAAACTATAATTATATTTTGTTTAATGTGTATGTATTGAAAATATAAATTGTGTTGTGTGTATGTGTTTGATTCAAAATGACTGGAGATTAAAAAATCATCATTAAAATAATTATCTTTTTTTTTTGTATATAAAAAATCAAATTTTAAAAAGTCATAACCAATCCAAAAAGCATGAATTTTAATTTGGAAAGCTTTTCAATGTTAGTTTTTATTAGGTTAACAAATCTGCATACTGAATTGAAAATTATAAATAATAAAATTAGTAAAATAATAAAATTATTTGATTGACTCGGCCTTTGATGCTGATCAAGAGTATATATGATTTTTAGGGTCGGAAATGACTTCTTCATTTACCCGTAAATATTATACTTGTCGATCGTTTCTTATGATTTATGTAGTTGTGATATGGGCTTTGGCAGATCCTTGTCATTCAAAGAACATCAAAATTATAATTAATAATAATTATAATAATACCATATCATAAGTATAATAATTGTAATTATAATTAAAATGATAATTCCTGCAATATCATATTAAGAAAGTGACAGACTTTCAACTTTATCGATATCATAGTGGCACTGAGAAGATATAAGTTTTGGCAGATCCTTGTCATTCAAAGAACATAATAATGATACTTAATAATAATTATAATAATATCATATCATAAGTATAATAATTGTAATTATAATTAAAATAATAATGCCTGCAATATCATATTTAGAAAGTGACGGACTTTCAACTTTATCGATATCATAGTGGCACTGAGAAGATATGGGTTTTGGCAGATCCTTGTCATTCAAAGAACACTCGATGACTGCAACGCGTTCAGAAGTTTTCTGCCGAGGATATAAGTACGTTATTCTTTTATGATATATAATAATATATATAATTATGTTCATAGTATATAATTTTATAAGTTATAAGAAGTAAGAAAAATCCTAAAAATACCTGGCTGTACATTCTCTGAACCAGACTCGAGTTGCATTTACACAGGATGCGATTTCCCAGGACAACTGCATTGATGTAAGTCAGGCTATAGATGCTGTACATATTCGTAAGCTGATTATAGCTCACATCGATTGTGCTAATCGGTGGCTTCTCCTTTGGCAGATCGGTGAGCAAATTGTGGCTAATATTCAAACTAGTCAAACGAGTCCAAGCGCCAAAATTATAGGTAACCAGACTGCTGATTTTGTTTCGCGACAGATCGAGGTGCTTGAGGTCCTCGAATCCATTCAAATTCAGTTCTTCCGGCACTTCCTGCAACTCGTTGCCAGACAGATCCAAGGATTCTGGCCGCTGATTAGCCAAACAATCGAAATCGAAAGCCAACTTTTCGTTATTTGAACAATCGATTCTCAAAAAGTTATTGACTTTTTCAGTTCCAATCACGCAGCCACAATGTCTTATTAAAGGGTAGCAGATCGACATAGTTATTTGCATAACTAAGATACACAAACTAGCTAGTATCTGTAAAGAATTACGAAAAAATTAGAATTAATTTAAAAGTAAATATCAATATGTATGCAGTAGTAACTTGTAAACAATTTGATCACACAGTTCACAAACCAATCTTTAGTTAAAATAAAATAATTAAAAATCGGAAATGATAGTTACATTTTAATCAAAACAGATATATGTTTGTATATCCAAGTTTGTTCCCACAAAGAAATTATTATTCTTCGAATATTTTTTATCAATTTTTATTAGGTTTCATTAGGTTCAAATTTTACAATCGGTAAATAATCTAACATGCTGTAGTATCTAACTTCCTATCTCAGTCAGAAAATTTATAGCAGCATTATCAATTGAATTATCTTCTGAACTATATTAGGGGGTGTTAACTATAATTATATGGGGGCTGTTGACTGCATTTCGAATCATCATTGGTTAGGGCTAAGTTAGTTTTCAGAGTGCCTAAGTGAACAGTCTTAAACTGCAACCAACTAGAACTCGAGAAGCCAATGTCAAAAAAAAAAAATGAATATAAACTTATATAGTGACACAAAAAAGGTAAAACAACTTTTTATAAATTTCATCTTATTATAATAATTAATTTATAAATTAAGCCTATGACGAATAATCGATCAAGTTGTGCTGGTAAACAGTAATAGTACATATATTATTTATTTACTTAAATATTTTAATGAGATAAGAAATGACAAATTTTTGAACCCAAGAAGCGAAATTCAAAGGACAACTCTCCCCTCAAGCGATAAGTCTTTATAAATGCACTTATACATAGGTCTTATAAATTCTTAATAAAAAAAAAAACAATAGTATGCTGATAATAAATACTTATATATTTCTGTTTCTTAGTACTTTGGATGGAAGCGTTAAAGATTGCGGATTTGCAGCAAATAAGCTCAACTCAGAAGCAAAACAGCACCGATGACAATAGTTACTCTCGGAACTTTGCCTCGAATAAAAATTCAACTTATAAGGAAACCTTTGAAAACATCTGAAAAACTGATATCTGAAGAGTAAATACCTATGGACTTCCAGCTAGTAATTGTAAGTATTATTTTTTTACATAAGTTACTATAGTCAAGTAATTCAATTCATTTTCAGTTCGCTTCACAAGAGAAGAGCCGCATAATTAATAAATTCCTAGGTAAATACGTATCCAAAGAAAAAAAGTATTCAAATTATTTTTCATTCTTAAAAACGCTAAGTTAATTTCAAAATATTCTGTTTAATTGCAATTTAGTTAATGTTCCAAATCGATCGCTTTTAAGATGAGTGTATAAATTGGATTGGAAAAGGCGGATCCACATAATTAAATTCACTGGGGATATATAAGCTTTTCGAGACTAAATAAATGTATACATCTAAATTATATTTGTTTCTATGCAATTTACTCACTTACTTTAAAGGCTACTTTTATCAGTTATTATTAAAAATAAGTACCCAAATTAAGTTTCTAGTAGATCCTTAATAAATGCTTTATAATATGGATATATACATTAAAAAAGTTGCTGGTCAACCTGACGTCAGGAGAAAAATATCAGTGCTCTTGGATTAAACTCCGCTTAAGTATGGAAATAGCAGTAATTTCATATAAAAAACTAAAGATTTATTAGCTACTTCTGACTTGTAAGCCAAACATATAATTATGTATTATAGTTAAAAATTTTCCAGACCGATGCAAAAGGGAAAACAACGTGAATTAAATACAGCTATGCATATATTGTTATTTTTATTATTTCCGTCTTAATATTATTAATTCTTATTAATGCAAAATTCATGTAAGTTACTTTATTTATTTAAAAAATAATATGGCATGTATTTATTTCATATTTTGTTTTTTAAATCTTTCCAAATTAAAAACAGATGAAGTGCTCATTCAATTTTTGGCCGAACCTTTAACATTTTAAAATTTTTTTATTTAAATTTAGTGAAACCAATCAAAAAAGTATTAAAATATATATTATGATTAAATTAATTATATTTATAAAATAAACAAAATGTATTTATATTAATTTTTTAATATAAAAATGAATAGAACACATTTAATATGTATCCATACATAGATGTAAGTGAATTTCTTTTATGGTTTCTATGTATCTTTCAGGCGTTTATGAAACATAATTAAGAGTGAAAAACAAAAGTGTCATTTGCAATGCAATATGTATTGCCAATGCGTAGTCCTCCAGATAAATAAGGAGGCGGAAGACATGACGTGCACGCCCTGAAGACAGGCAAGGTAGAGAAGGACCTCGGTCTGGATAAGGAGATAAGTCTCTGAGGTGAAGTTGAGCCCGGTACCCATATCCTCAGGGGGCAGCTCAATCTCCATAAGAGCCGTTCGGTTTAACCTAACCTAATCTAACCTGATCAGCCCAACTCAGAAGCGGCATATCAGCAATGAAAATAATTACTCTCGGAACTTGCCTGGAATAAAGATTCAACTCATTAGGAAACCTTTGGAAACATCTGGAAAACACTGATATTTCAAGAGTGAATACCAATTTCCTAAATTTTCTGTATATATATAATAAGGATGACTTGTAGATTTGCATTTAGTATATATGTAGTAGATGTTCGCTTACTGCTTCCATTTTTTCTGCACAATAACTTGTTATCAGCTTTATTTATTTATTATGATGTATATATTTTATGAACAATCAATATTGTTTTATTTTGTTAATATAAAATGTTTCGCTAATAAAGAAAATTTATTAATTGGAGATGGGCGGACAGCGAATAAAATTATAGAATATTGATCGTTTTATCGATATACTTTTTATATACCAAAGTCACTGTTTTTTCTAAGACTGCATATTTCGTCTGAAGGAAATATTTAACTTTTTTTTTATTAATAAAGCGTACTTTTCAAGTATGTGATTTGGATAATTAGTTGAAATTTAATATTAAAAGCGAATATACATTTATAAAAAATATAAATTAACTTGTTATCGAGATCAATTATTGATATTTTTAATAAAAAAAAAATTCGATTTATGTTGCTCATTAATGCATTTTTTTGTTTCATCAGAAAAAGTAAAATAAATTCTGATTAATAATAATATTCTGACAATTAAATAAATATAATTAGTAATTTTAGTGGGAATAAAATGTTTTTATTGTATAACTACTTATTTAAATAAATAAAAATAATGGTTTGTCAAAAAACATTATCATAAAATTTAAATTTCATTAGATCCTAGTTAACTTTTGTTCCATATTAATCTGCTTAAGTAAAGTAAAGATAAAGTTTAAGTTTTTAAAAATAAAATTATAAATAAATATTTATTTACAAGGAGCATCACTGAAAGTGAGCTGGGTACTCAAGCTTTCTTTAGTGGTTAATGTATTAGCTAAAAGCTTTTTGGCTTAAACTGGCCTAATAAATAGGTATAAATGAAGAATTTATTTTTAAAATTAAGTTTAAGCAAAGTTGAAGTTTAAGTTTAACCATTTTCTTAACTTTTTTCTGAGTTATCTTACAAAAATATACTTTTATATATTTTTTTTCCGACCTACAGTACGTATACTTGATGCGTATACTTGATGCGTAAACTTATTACGTATACTTGATGCGTATACTGAATACGTATATTTGATGCGTAAACTAAATACGTATACTTGATGCGTATACTTAATACGTGTACTTGATGCAAATTCTTGATACGTATACTTGATCATTGACTGATCCCTTTAAAATTTTTTATTTTGATCTTACATTAATATATATATATCTATTTCATGCCTAAACGAAAATGTACTTTTTTTAAAGTAAGCTGAATTTTACATAATTTCTGAAAAACTTGAATAAAAATAAACAACAAAGATAACTTATTGAAAAGCCGAAAAGCAGCTTGCTATTAAATTATAGGATCGTATTGGAAATCAATAATAACTAAGCTTAAAATGTTCGCCTTCTTGAATCGATATTTTTTAACTTTTTTATGTGGCATTTTTTTTTTTTTCAACAAATTAAAGTTTAAAAAACTCATTACTTAGCCAGGGCATTAATTTAAATTCGGAAAGCTTTTCTATGTTAGTTTTTATTGGGTTAATAAATCAGCATACTCTATTTAAAATTGAAAAAAGATCAAATTTTTGGCAATTTTAAGAAATTTTATCGATGTAACCCCTTATAAAATTTTTAACAAAATTACGGAAATATATTTCCCGACCGGAAACGGTTAGAGCCGATTCGATCTAACCGATGCTGATGAAGAATATATATGATTTACAGGGTCGAAAATGACTGATTCACGGCTTTATAAGCTTTTGACTAGATGTTTCATACCCTGCACTTAAGAATCCTTATATAGAAGATTTCCATTTATTGTTTTAATTTGTTTAATAAATATAAATATAAATTATTTACAGTGATAATTAAAATTTGTAACTTAAATTTTAGAATATCAAGTTAAAAGTAACTAACAAGCAGCGTTTGTTATACGTAATACGAGCCCTGGTAAATCGGCCAAAGCAAGCAGTGCAAGATTTGTTGTGCCAACACAGGCTGCCGCCTCCTCTCACGCTCTCTCTTTAGAGAGCAGTATTATCCTTAAAGCAGAAGAGAGAAAGAGAGAGAGTGGAGACGCGCGCACAAACGAATCCTTGACGCTCGTTACTTCGCTGGCAGCGCTGTCAACGTAGAACGTCAACGTCAACGCACTGCCATGGCTCCGCCGCCCCCGCCATGGCGGCTTAAAGGGGGAAGCGAAGTGAAGCAGGCGGAAGGCGGGATAGGCACAGGACGAAGTACGGGGCGCAGGACTCCCGAGTCCGGGTCCACAGTCCCGGAGTCGTCGTCGTCGTAGTCGTCAGTTTTGGACAAACACTCCGAGAGGCACGTCAGGGCCAAGCGCGCGCGCTTCTCGTGTCTGTGTGATTCTGTCTGTCTGTCTGTCCGCCGACTTGTGCGTGAACGTGAACGTGAGGAGCGTGTGTGTGTGTGCGTGAGCCAATGGCTGCCGCCGTGTTAGCCAATTCCTATACTCTGGCAACAACAAATACCGTGCCGTAATCGCCGTCAAGCTAAAGCTACGAAGAAAGTTTGGCCCGCAAAAAAAATTAAAGAAAATTCAAGTGCAAAGTATATATCAAATCAAGTGAAAGTTAAACCTAAAATACCCATCCCCCCTGTTTCTTATTTTTCTCTCTACCTTTTACCAAGAATAAGAATATCAGGAAAACGGGAAAAAATCATCTAAAAAAAGGGGGGAAAACAAAAACAATAAGCAACAGAGCGGCAACAACAATCAGCGTTAGCAACAAAATCAACAAAAGTTTGGCTTAGTCGGGGGGAGCACGGAGAATGTAGAGCGGTCTGCCATTTCAACCTGTCAAAAGTTAGTCGGACTCCCGAGCTTAATGTTTTATTTTCATTTTCATTTATATACATACATATATATATATATATATATATATATATATTTCTATTTCCACTCTAGTTTTTAGTTGCCATTTTCCTTCCTTTTCCACCCACAGAGCTCCGCGTTTCGTCCTCCGCGATTCCGTTGCTTTCTCTCTCCAACGAAGGCGTGGCGTGGGCGGCCTTCCTTTGCACATAGAATAAATTGTATACTAAATGCAGCATTATATTTTTATTTCAAGACTATGGGAAGAGTTGAGGAAAGTAAAGAGGAAAATAATTTAGCTTTAGAATGTGAAGCAAAATAATTTTAATACAATTAAAACACTAAAAAGTAAATTAAACTTATAAATATATTGCATTGTTCTTCTTTAAGAGATAGACATTGATAATTAGATAGATAGATATATAAATAAATAGGTATTTAGATAAATAGATAGGTAAAAAGGAGAATAGTTAGATAGATAGATAAATAGTTCGAGTTTATTTCTTTCAAAGGCTTCAGAAATACTACCGTAGAATCCTGCGACATCTAGAATTTCCTATGTCTCTGTGTGAGATTTCGTTGTATCTAGGAATTACGTACACATTTTTCACTAGGAATACGGTTTTTTAGATTTATTTATTATGGAAAAACACCAAATTTTTTAATATTTTCCCTATTATTATTAAAATAATAAATTATTTTCTTTAGTTTATATAAATATGAAACTGAAAATATGGGTTTAATCAGGTTACTTTTGACATAAAATATTTTTTTTTATCAATTTAAGACACCAAACTTTGAAAAAACCCCACAGTTTTACATTAAATAAAGAAATTATAAAAAATTTCATATCAGAAACTTTATGGATTTTTAAAACCAATAATAATGAGTCAAAAAATTGTGTTAAACAAAGAACCGACATTGTCTAAAATTTTCATAGCATACTTTTATGCACCATCTGAAGCCCGTAGACATTTCTATAACATTCCCGATTAATTTCCTTTTATTTGATTTTAAAACCCCTTTCTATAAGATTTCCCAAGTCTTAACTAGTTAATTTTGTAATTTTCAATTATAAAATATTTCCTGCCCATCTAGTTTTTCTTCTGTGTACCTGAGACTTAATTCTTATGGGAATGACGACCGCTCAAGGAGTTTTCCCTAAGCGCGTTCGCCTGGTCTGCTGATGATAGATGGTTTTCCAGGGGGAAATTCTACCACAATTTACGGTTCAAATGTCAACTCGCGAGTCGCATGGATAATTTTGCTCACAATAATCTATGTGCGGTCTATGTGTTGGCCATTCGCTTTGTGTGCATTACTCATACGCCGCGTTGCCGCGAGCGAAGCATGAAAATGAAATCATACCAAAACTACACTGGGAAGCAATAAACGTTAAGCTCACCTACCAACTGTCAGTGGGTTCGAGTATGTGTGATGAAAATTGTGAAATGCGTGCCATGGCAAAAAAAAAAAAAACAAAAGGCAGGGAAATAAATGAAAATGAAATGAAATGAAACAGACCAGCAGCAATAAAAACGGGTCAAAAAGAGGGGGCGGGGGTCGCTAATGTCCGAACCTGGCCGAAAGTCCAGAGTCACGCGAAGTTGCAACAACAACAGTAGATGGAGTAAGCATTTTTTTTGAACACTGCCAAGGTGAACCAAGGATGTCGCTGAAAACTCGTTAGATCGCACAGAGCGAGAGGGATCTGCCACATAAATCAGGGACTGCAAATGAAATGCAAATAGATTGAAAAATAATAAGCAAAATGCCATATGGCACACGCTGGCAGCAGCTAGGAAAATGGGAAAAGCCGCCGTCGCACAAAATGTGTAGCATAAATAATTCCGCCCACAAAAAGGTTACACAGTCACTAGGGCGACACCATCAGCAGACAGGCGAACGCCGGCGTTGGCTTCAAAGCTGGCAGAGAAGCTCAGTTTCTCTCTGAGAACTTTTTCTCTCCCTCTCTCTTTCTCTTTGTCTGAGAACTCTCTCTGCCAAGCTAAGCTCTCCAAGTGCTCTCCCACTTTAAACTAACCTACATCAACAGCTGTGACTTTGAGAAGAAAAAGAGTGCCGCCCACGCAAGCCGCAAAATGTGAAAATTAAAATGCAAAATAACGAGAACAAACCCCATAACTTAATTAAAACTTTAAATAACTAAATGATATAATAATTAATTGCTGTTTGTCTTATTTTTTAGTGTTTTAAAAACTAATGTGTGTGCAAACTAGCGAGTGGCGTAAACAATAGGAAAAGAACTCATGAAAAAGCCCGAGCGCGCTTTTCTCTGACTGTCGCCTTCTGACTTTCTTCATGTCTGTCTCTGTCTCTCCATCTCTCTAACCTGCCTGTCGCTCTCTCTCACTCTCTCTCTCTATCACTTACTATCTCTTTCTTTCTGTGTCTGTTTCCTGCGGAACAGCTGTTTCCAAAAACCTAACTCTCTCGCTTCTTTAAACTGCGCCGACGCGTGTGTACATAACCTCAATCGTCTCTCTGGATGTTGCGGTAGGCGAGAGAAACGGAAGCCAAGTGCAACGCCAGGAGCAGGAGGAGCAAGAGGCCTAGGAGCAGCGGCAGCAGAGAGGCAACGGAGCAGCGTTGATGCCGTTGCAGCTGCTGCTGCGCAGCAAGCGACGACGACGACAGCAGCAGCAGCAACAACCACCGCAACAACAACAACAACAGCAGCAGCAGCAGCACAAGGAGCAGTAGCAGCAACAGCAACAGCAGCAGCAGCAACAACAGCAACAGCAGCAACATCAACAGCAGCAGCAACGCCAGCAGCAGCAGCGGCGGAGGCAGCAGCAACAATCAGCAACATCAGCGCCCTGTGTGCACCGACAATAATATGAGGAGTGGCAGTTCGGAATTACTACTCGAGCAGCAACAACAAGAGCTACGGTTACGTAAAATCCGAGAACTGGCTCCAAAAAAGAAAAATGGCAATCGGCGCTTTCGTTCGTGGCGGGAACGTGCGCGTTTCTATGGCACCTCGACACTGGCCTTCTTCTCGGTGACCGCCGGCGCCTCGCTGCTCTTCCTTGTACCGCTCTACGTTGATCCGGCCATATCGACGCTAAGCCACGATTTTATTGAGAATCCAACGCTGTGCACGACAACGCGTCGCGAGGATCTCGTTGGTATATTTAATTGCTCGTGGAGCTCCTGTCGCGAGGGCTGCACCTCGGACCTATATCGCTGCGTTCACATCTACGTGACGTTCATTGAGCAGAATATCACGATACCGGCCAATATGACCGATTATAGCAACTATACGGCGGACTGGGAGCAATCCGGTGAGGCCACGCTCCTGGTTAACATCAAGGGATGCGGTTATCCGCCCACGGTGACATGCAAGGATTTCAATGGCTACTATGGCATCGAGGGCGCCATCTTTCCGTGTTTTTATTCGCGCAAAAATAAGACAGTGGTCCTAACGTCCTACAACCATGACAACCAGGTGGCCATGATCATTCACTTCTTTGCGGTGCCCTTTGTGATAACCGTCATCTCGTCCATTGCCCTGTGCATTATGCACTGTGACTGCCGCTGCAAGAAGGATCGCAGCCATCGAAGGAATAGGCCTCAATGCCGAAGGCCGCGCATCGAAAATCTCAGGTGAGTGATTAATTAGGAGAGTAATTAATGAATCTAAATAAGGATTGGGTAAAAGTGGCAACAAGATTCGAGACAGGAAGTCAGTTCTAAGGCAACTTCCGGTTTTGATCTGTAATAACATTTCCTGGCTTCACATCTAATTATACTTAAGTCCATTATGAATTGAGATTCTTATTAACATATGAATAACTTATTGACTTTACCTTTACCCCTCAGTTACCATTTAAAAGTTCTGCCTGCCTTGCTAATTTCATTTCTAATTAAACGAATTTGTATAAAACGTGCTGTCTGAATTTGAAATGTCAGGGATTTACAAAATATTAGTGCTTCTCGCACACCAGTGGACGGGGGAAATTTATTTGCATATTCGCTGAATTTAGAACGATTTTCGTTTTATATGTACATTCCTTCCATTTTTTTTTTGGCCAGTAAGTTAATTTAACAAAACTCTGCCAGCAGGAACTTCCTTCCTGGCTGGCGATATTTGCTTTCCTGGCGTCAGCGTAATTTAAATAATTCACTAATGACAGTTTCTGGTGTGTGTGTGTGGGAGGGTGTGCGGTAGGGGACGTGTCAAGGGCGGGGTGCTGTTGTTTTCTTTTTTGGAGTAATATGCGGTCTAAATTATTTATAAGACCAGCAGGCGTCGCATGTATGTATGTATGTGCTGCCACTGTGCACCGCATTTAAGGCATTAGCGCACGCACCAAGCACGCACCACATTGCGTATGATTGATATGTTGAGCTGTTGACAGAGCCGCCGGGGGCTGGCATTGACTGCTAATGGAAGGGGAGGAGCAGGGGGGGCATTAGCACTGACTGTGGCACACCAGCTGACAATTACATTTGTCCTGCAAGTAAATATGTAGTCCTGGCCATCGATTCAGGGACACACACCAACTCCTTGCAGCTGGTCTTTAATGCTTTACTCGTTTTTATTGAATTCCCTTTTCGACTCGGTGGCTTTATCGAATCTCCAGCTCCATTGTTTGTTGCCTACCATTATCTCCTTTATTTCTTGTTTTTTTCTGCGAGGAAATTTCCATCAGTTTTCAATTCTCATTGCACATCGATTCAATCGATAATGAATTGGTGGTCTGTGCCGCCCTTGTCCCCGCACTGAAGGCAGTTCCTGTGCCTGCTTTTGTCCGCCCATCCACTTGGTACGTGCATTATTCAAATGTCATGCCAGCCAGGGCTCTCTCACATGCCAGCCAAGTTGGGCAATTCCAGTTCGACGAGTGTGTTCCCCTCATTTTGGATCCTTTGTTTTCAGCTCCTTGCTGGGCTTGGCCGATAGCCTTTATCTGGGTGGGCATCATTGAAATGCGAGGAGGCACCCTCTCTCGCTTGGAGATCATCGCAAAATTTCCATGTATAATCAAGTGTGGCCCAATTGCGGTCAAGTTGCACTTGAGGAAAAATATCCTTGAAAATCGGTCATCAATTTGGTGGCTTTTCAATATATTAAAATTGAACTGAAAGGAATCAAGCACTGAACGGAATCTAGTGGGGATAACAACTTGAATGTCTAATCATTCTTTTAGTAAATTAAATTCTTTCTAGATTACTTTATATACCAAAATTCATTGGGAAATTGTACAGTAATATAATTATATTAAAGAATTACTTATCGTTTTCTTATAAACACTCTCCAGATTTTTGAGTTTTTAGATAAAAAATATCCTTTTCATAATGGCTACATACTAAGTGTAATATCTAATAGATTAATTATAAAAATAAAATAAATAAATAATAAAAATAAAATACTAAGTGTAATATCAAAATAGTCTATATATTTATAGGTAATATTACTTTTATTAATTTATGTATATTTATACTCAAAGCTTTCGGTAATGTCTTTCTTATTTTGAAATGATCCTTGTGCAGTTTAGGATTAAATTCACGATTTTATTAATATTATAATATTTTATGGTGCCGCTGCTTACTTGTAGGTTTTTATATGGATAAAAAATTGTTTTTTTTTTTTTTTTCCCTTATAGCCAACTATTTTTTTATGCTATTGAGCAATCCTTATTCATTGGTAAAATTACTTTGATGTAATTTATGTGCTCCAATTGCTTTCGAACTTTAATTTGTATTTCTTAAGCAAACATACAAAAGACTAATAGAAATAAAAAAATATAATCATAAATATAAACATAATGAAATCATAAAATAGTTTTTAAACCCCAGCAGGGTATTATAATTTTACTCAGGATCTGGTGATGATGTAAAGAAGTCATTTTCCTATATCTTATATATATTCTAGATCAGCATGAATAGCCAGTCGATCTAGCCATGTCCAAGTTTTATAAGGGCTTACATCGTTAACATTTTTTTTAAATTGAAAGAAAAATTTAATTTTTTAAATTTAAAATTTAATATGCAGATTGGTTAACCTAATAATAATTAGCATAGCAACGCTTTCTAATTAGAATTTAATGGATTTTTGGCTTTGTTATGATTAATTTCTACTACCAGGGCATAGATTTTTCGGGTTCCCAAAATTAGCTTCCTTTCTTATTTTTTCTTGTCATAAATTAAGTTCTTAACATCTTAACAGTATACTATCTTCTTGAAACTATAACTAATATGTGTATAATATTTCAGTTTACACTAGAAAGGATTCTTATGTTTTATTATCATACAATTTGTATATTTTATCTTCATTATACCCTTGCAGGGTATTATAATTTCAGTCAGAAGTTTGCAACGCAGTGAAGGAGGCACCTCCGACTATATAAAGTATATATATTCTTGATCAGGATCAACAGCCGAGTCGATCTAGCCATGTCCGTCTGTCCGTCTGTCCGTTTCTACGCAAACTAGTCTCTCAGTTTTGAAGCTATCTGAATGAAACTTTGCAGTTAGTCTTCTATATACTCTCACTCGTATATATGTCGGAACGGGCCGGATCGGACGACTATATCATATAGCTGTCATAGGAATGATCGGAAAAGTTTTACAAAAAAAATTATAAAATTTTTAGTTTTCAACAGAATTTAATCAAATTTAAGATATAGCCATTTCATATTATTCTATAATTTTGTGTAAAATTTTATGAAAATCGGACTAATATATCATATAGCTCCCATAGGAACGATCGAGAAATTTGAGAGGAATGAGAATGGCGGTGGCTGTTGTCGGAAGACTGACAATCGCGGTGGCGATAACATTTTTAGTTTTCAACAGAATTTAATAAAATTTGAAATATAGCCATTTCATATTATTGAAAATCGGATTACTATATCATATAGCTCCCATAGGAACGATCGAGAAATTAATACAATTAAATTTATAACTTTTTTAGTTTTCAGCTGATTTTCATCAAATTTGAGGTATAGCCATTTTATATAAGTCTTAAATTTTGTGGCAAATTTCATAAAAATCGGACGACTATATCATATAGGTGCCATACAAACGATAGTTTGATGTAGAGGAAAAATGCAAATCTGTGAATGTAAAACTGCAAATATAATATGTATAGGTGAATGAAATGAAAGCAGGTATTACTTCATTGTTTTTAACACAAATATATATAATTTATATTGTATGGATTCCTATTCATAGAAGTTCTATCTGCGTGCCGAAGTTAGCTTCCTTTCTTGTTTTTTTTTCATATAGAAAACTCAGTCTGAAAAGTATTGAAAGACACCGCTTGAGTCTTCTTCAATAAAATATTGTCTCTTAAATTTCTTGTAATATTATTTTTACTTTCCACAGTGTAACTCCGGCTATGTGCAATGTGCGAATAAGTCTGTGGATAGCTGCAGGTGCATTTTCAACACATATTCCACCCCACAGAAAAAGTTTTTAGTTTGAAAATTCTTCCTTTTCGCCACGAAAGCGAAGCACCGGCAGGTGCTGTGTTTGAAATTTATCTAATGCGCATATATTTTTATTTTTTTTTGGCTTGTTTTCAACGGAAATCACTAATAAAAACAATCGAGAAAGAGCTGTTGAAAAGTTGCGAAACAAAATGGCGTCAGCGTGCGCCGATTGTTAATGCTATCTGCCATGCACACACACACTGAGAGACACCCCCAGGACACCCCACACACACACACACACACACACGAGACATCGTCCCGTGTGTGTTACATAATCAGCTTACCTTTCGCTGATGCTATTCCTTGTCGCTTTTGTCTGCGACTTTGTTTCAGTCACAGTTTGCAGGACCTCGGATTTGTAGGATATTCATTCACATGGCGGCACTAAAAACTCTGCTCGAAGGATATGCAAAATAAATGCAAAAATATCGTCTGCCAGTTGGTTGCATTTAAAAAAGGTTAAAAGGTACAACAAAAAAAAAACAGAGAGGGGGAAGAGGGGGAGGTGGATAACTCAGTGCCAGCTGGCTAATGATTATGGCTCACGTTGCTGCCATTGTCGAGTGCTCCGCATTAGCGCCACTCTCTCTCTCTCTCTCTCTCTCTCTCTCTCTCTCTCTTGGGCCACTCAATCATTTGGCCATAACGCAACTAAATCGCAGCCAATAAAGCAGCAGCCAAACTGCCTGAGCAACTAAGTAGCCAGCAGGAGTTAAAAGCCAAGTAGCAGTGAGTTCAATATTTATGCAGGTTTCGATAGGGAAATACCCTGGAGTAAGGGGGAAATAAAAACATTAAAAGAAATTGAAATTAAATTAAGTAATGTGATCATTAATACGCTAGAGTAAGGGAATAAATTTACAGAAATTGCAATTAAATTAAGTAAAGTGTCCTTTAATCCTACTTAAATCCTACTCAGAAATTTGAAAGCCTAAAACAATGCACTCCAACTAAGTAAAGTGTGACTGAAGCAAAAGTTTTATTTCGGAATAATGAAATCGAGGAGAGCTTCACAATTTCATTAAAGGACCATATTAACAGAAATTAAATATGGAAATGTGATCTTTGATAATGCCTACATATAATTTGCTTTAACAATTTCATTTCCTAGGACAATACTAATGCTTATATCAATATACTCCAACTAAGTAAAGTATCATTGAAGTATCATACCGGGAAGATTAAATCGAAAAGAGCATGAAAATTGGAGTAAAGAATCAAGAATTAAGTATGAAAATGTGACTTTGATAATTCCTACATTTAAATTGTTTTACCAATTTCATCTCACTCTTGGACAATACTAATGCTTATAACAATATACTCCAACTAAGTGAAGTGGCATTGAAGCTAAAGTTTTATCCCGGAAAGATTAAATGAAGAAGAGCTTCAAAATTGCAGTAAAGGATCAAATTATACAGAAATTAAATATGGAAATGTGATCTTTGATAATTCCTACTTTTAATTTGCTTTACCAAATTCATTTACAGAAATTAAGTATGGATATGTGATTTTGATAATTCCTACATTTAATTTGTTTTACCAATTTCATTTCCTTGGACAATACTAATGCTTATAACAATATACTCCAACCAAGTGAAGTGGTATTGAAGATAAAAATTTCATCCCGGAATAATGAAATCAAGGACAGCTTCAAAATTAGAGTAAAGAATTTACAGAAATTAAATATGGAAATGTGATCTTTGATAATTCCTACATTTAATTTGCTTTACCAAATTCATTTCCTAGGACAATACTAAGGCTTATAACAATATACTCCAACCAAGTGAGGTGGCATTGAAGCCAAAGTTTCATCCTGGGAAGATTAAATCAAGAAGAGCTTCAAAATTGCTATTCCGATTTTGCAAAAGCAAACCGAGTTCATAGTTTTGTGGTTCCCCTGGCGAGGGTATTGCCACCATCAGCATCTTCTTCAAGTGCAGCTCAAACAAGAGTTTAAGGGTTCAGCAGCTAGGGGAGGAGGGGGAGGGGTTTTGGGAAATAGGGGTTTGTGGTGCAAGATGGAGGGGCAAGGGGGTTCGTTGGTTTGTGGGTGCCAACGGGGACGAAATGCTCCTAGTGTGGCCTACTTCTGTTTCTGCTTTTGCGGCTGCCTAGAAGCGTTTTCTTTTTATCCTTTTTTTTGCTGGTTGTTCTTTGTGTGCGAGTGTGCGAGAGTGTGCCACTTTGTGCTGGCTTCCTTTTCTTTTATTTTATTTTTTATAGAAAAATCAATTTTGCTCCTTTTATGAACATCCCAAGCAGCTGAGAATGCAACGAAGTCACGTCTTTCATTTTCCTAAATGATTTTCTACGAATTGTGTGTGTTTTTCCGTTGCCATCTACATGCATGAATTTTCGGTCGAACGGATGGATTATTTGTCGAAAATTTGATGGCTGTTGATGGTCAGGCGGAGCCAGGAAGAAAATGCAATATGATTGGAAAGAAAACATATGATTTTATAAGAAAAATATATCTAGAATGCTTCAGAAATCACAACAGTTTTTAAAAACACTTTAGCATGTGGCTTGTACTTGAAAGAAATCAAAACTACTTGCAAATATTTTTAAAGGCAGAAGTATTTTTTTAATATTTAATTATCTTAATTATCTTAATTAAAAATATAAGTTTGTGGTACAATAATTAGTAATTAGTATTAGGTGTAAAAAATTAGGTTCTACATCATTGACATTGGTTACTATTAGCTCCCCTTTTTGATACTAATTTTTAGTTAAATAAGAGCGGTTCCTCGTAATGTTTTTTTAACATTTAAGACTGCCTGTTGCATACATATTTCTCCTCACAAACCATGTTATATTCTTGGGTTATCCTTTTGCTGGGTATAATTATAATCCGCTTTCCAATCAATTTTAAAAACTGCACCTTTGGCGAAGGACTCACCTGCCTGGGCCCCCTAAAAGCTCACATAATCACATGACTTGGGTTCGATTTGAATTGAGTTTGGGATTTGTATTTGGTTTTTTCTTCCTTTTTCCCTTTGGCAGCTTGCCGCAATCTAATGACAACAACAAAGGAGGCTTGATTATTGCTGAAATGCCGTTTAGTTGCGGACAGATGTTGCCCGTGCAGCCGTCACGTATCCTTTATGCCAAGCTGGAGACAAAAGTAACACAGACCAACACAGATCCCAAAAAAAAAAGAAAAAAGGATCTCCTTTATCTAGAGGGTGCAAGGATACACATCCTTCCCCCCACATTGTTGTAGTGGCCTATTTTTTATTTATCAGCGCCGAAAGGGAACTAGGAAAATGCAAGCTATCTCAATCTCGGACCCACACAAACACACACATGTATATAGTATAGTATAGTATAGTTTAGTATCCTCAAGATGCGCCAGTCACCCTGAGGGCGTGAAAAGTCGCCTTTTCTCAGCTTTCGCCGCCACCCACAAATGCCACCCCCATCCAATCGATATTAATAATGCGCAGCATATGAATGCTGTTCAATAAATTTCCATTTCTTGCTCGGTTCCTGCCATTGAAATCGGCAATTGGTGATGGAGATTGGCCTGCGATGGGCGTGGCTTTTCTAGTCAGAGTCCTCGTCGTCAGTCAATTCATGTAAATCCCCAGAAAATCCCTACGACCCTATCATTTGCTTTTTTTTTGGGGGGGAAAGTCCGCTAAGTTAATGGAGGAGACGTTGCAAATGCTTCATTAATAACATGAACTGAAACGCGCGAGCACACACACATTCCTTGGGGAATACATATTCATGAAGGCTCTTACGTAAATGCCAAGAACTTTCAGTCCCAACTATGAATCCGGAATGAAACTGCAAACGCCACGAGGATGATACGGAAGAAGGGACTCTCTCTCTGTTTCATTGGAGTTTTGGGGGCAGGAAAAACAAAAATGGCAGCGAGACAGAAAAGTTCAAGTTCTGGAATTTCTTGTCGTCGTCGTCGTCGCTCCCGGATAATTTAGGTGTCTACATAACTTGGTAAAGTTCTCAAGCGTCTGACATTGCACAATCCAATCCTCACACTTAAAGGATATATTCACATCTGTGCTGGGGAAATGCAAGGCATAAATATTGCACAAGAGTTGGATATTATCTAAATATGAATATGTTATTAAAAGGGAATTTATGGCCCAAGCCAGCTTATTTCCTTCGTTTTATTTTCGCCCCCTTTAAGATGAAGGATCTCATAATAAATTACGCACACACACACACATGTGTCTGCGTTTTTGCTAGGGAAACGCGTGCGATTTTTAATGGTCGGACATTCGGTTTAATATGGCTGTTAGGACATCGTATAAACAAGGATATATGTGTGTATATAAATGTCCCGGACATATGGACTAAATTAAATGCCATGCTGAGAACAGCTGCTTTAAAATTCCAAAAAAAGGTTTGCTTTTTGGGGGAAAATGTACTTAAAGCTAGAATTCATTCTAAACGATTACCATATAAACACTTTTGAATTAACAAACATTTAAAGTTTTAACTGCACATTAAGGAATTCCGAAACAACACCACCACCACAATCGCAATTAAGCTTTAAATGTAAAAGCGTGAATGTGAATTCGCTCAAGTGTGCCAGCAGACGCGCACCACGGGGCGTATGAGTTATTATTTGAGGGGAAACTCAGTGTCTGTGTGTTGTTCGTTCATCTTAGTTTAGTCTGTTTGTCTCTGTGTGTGTCTCTGCCCATGAAACACAAGGCAAACAATGCTTTTATTCAAAGCAATTCACGTATATAAAACATTTATCTTTATGGCCGTTTTCAAGTGTAGTCGTGTCTACGTGCGGCAAGGAGCAAGAAGGACACCCACGTGTGGTTGCTTAGGCTTAAATTGTCAACAAATGTCGCATTGTTTGACTCTAATTTGGCCCGCAAGAGGTGATTAAATTTGAAGTCATCCGCCCGCCAAAAAGTTCTTTGCTTCTCACTTCTTTCCGGTGGCACAAAATTTAATTACGACTGTGTGTGTGTCCTTTTGGCAGTCACTTCAGAACGAAGTGCCGGCTGCTGCTGCTGCCGTTGCAACAAGGACATGGCAACAGAGCAATTTTTGTTGACAATCAAGTGCAGCGCACTGAGCAGTGCATGCAAGGACAACCAACCCAGCATCCATCGCAAGCATAATGCAACAAATTTCAATGAGAGACCACCTGCCGTTCCGTTCGCATTCTTAGCCTCCTTGGCAACCCCCAGCCCCAGCTCCAGCTCGATTCTACCCACTCGAGGACCCAATGAAATGCCTGGGATGTGGCCTCGGTCACGACACGTTGCACTTGTTGTTGGCCATGTTTTTGTGGGTTATGTTGCTGCTGCTGCTGCTGGTGGTGGTGCTGCATCCTGTGCATCCGTCAGTGGCAGGCTCTGCCGGCTGGAGCTCAGCTGGCATGGGCGAGCGGATATTACCAAGCCACACCCAAGGCTGATCCCACGCCCATCGTCTGTCTTTCTGTCTGTCCAAATGCCAATCCATCTAGTTGGCGGTGCCCCCATTCCATCCATTTAGTTTGGACAGTCCATCATGCATTTTTGGCCCAGCTGCCGCTGTTTTAATTTCGTAATTACAAATCCTTTCTCTGTGTGTTCTGCTCCTGCATTTTTGGCCGTCTGCCAAAAGGCATTTTCCTTTTGCCGTTGCAGTTGCTCAATTTCAGGCTTGCCAATATATATTTGCAATGATTTCTGACAGCTCTTTGCGGCCGGGACAGGACCAATTATCAAAGCCTTACGGTTATTTGATTTAATTAAAACAAAACAAAAACTAAAGAGAAAAAAAAATGGAGCAAACTAATTACGATATTCCTTGCCTCGTTTGGCATTGACAGGCAATCATCGGAGAAAGGCATATTTTGGACAAAAGGACCTTCTCAAATCGATTATTTCAATTGGAATTTTCTACTAAACCACAAAGGCTTTCAATGAACTGCAAATTTACTCATGTAATAAAGTTCTTTAAATTCAATTGCAATATTCAATAGCTTATCAATAAAATACATATATTGGTATTTCATTGCAGTTAAAAATTTATTTTTAATTTAAGCCTCTATTCAAGTTCTTTGTATTTAGTTCTTTAATCTCTAAAATAAACATCCTTTTTTTCTTATTTCATTAAAAACCTTTTAAAATTTGTGCTTCAAATTCAATAGTTTGCTATCAAAATTTCCTTTTACAGAAGTTCATTTCTCTTCAAACAAAAAATAAATATCTAAAAACTGCCTATAATATGCACGAGTTTCTGTTTACTTTGGTTCAATTGTTTGAAGTAAAGCAAATGTTTGCCATGATGGACAATTGAATCCATTTTACTATATGAATAACCTTTCAGATGGATTGCCTTTGCTTTTCAATTTTTAAATGGAAGCTTAAATTATTAAAGCAAGTACCGAAAACCTGTTTGCAAAATGTGAACAATTGCTTCCTCCCCTTTATTTCCGCCTGAAGTGTCTCTTGTACATTCATTACATGATCGACATTGTTTTTTTTTTTGTTTTGGGTTGTCTTATTTGTCGTCCCTCCAATTTGTTATCCCCGAGGACAAAAAGTGGGAGTGTGAACGGGCCTAAATGCTGCCGTTTTAATAAGCGTGTTTTACCGGATATTCCCGCGTTTAACGCCCGGCTACAAATTGTTGGGATTGCTCCACTTCGTTGTCCTCCGTTTCCGCTTATTTTACTTTCTGTGTTTTTTTTTTAACAATGTGACATGTTGCCGTTGTCCAAGCCAGATCCATATATTTTTATTACAAAACGGGTCTTACCCTTGTCCGTTCAGCCCAGAGCCCGGAGCCCAGAGCCCGGAGGAGGCGCACTTGTTCGCGAGGGCGGCAGCTGGGTGCTCAAAGGTGACACTCAGTGGGTGTGGATGCACTAAAAAAAAAAAAAAATAATAATAAAGAGGATAAATCATTAAAATAGTGAATTTATTGAAGTTTATAATGTAATAAAGAATAATAGCCTCTGAGAGCAACAAGAGTGTGAAAAGGAAGCCCTTTTATAGTTTGCAACATTGGAAAAGGCCTAATTATGCCCAAATCTTCATAAATTAACTTTAAATTAAGATGATTTCTTATTAAAAACTTTCAAAGAAGTTCTGGAAATGCTCCTGAAGCTACTATAAATTGGTATAAATGATACAGTATAACGTTAACGGATACCTGATATCCGAAATATTGTTGGTAAAATATTAATAAATAAGTAAATACATGGCTAATTAAGGTATTGTATTTATATTCAAATTTATAAAGAAAAAACTTAATTAAATAGGTCGGAAGACAGAAGAAAATGTTGACAAATAGGGATTAATGTAGCTAGGATCATGTTGAGCAACACTTAAATAAAGATAAACGTTGCTAAAAACATATTAAAGAACAGCTATAGGGACTGTCAACATAAATGTAAATGTTGCAGAAGTTTAAGGCAACATAAGACAGATGTGTATGGCTAAATCGGTTCGTCTGTTGATGTTAAGCAAGAATATAAACACAATGAGCGTTCTGAGAAGCCTCTTCTTCTGTCTGTTATAAACCTACTTGGTTAGCAAAGTACTTCAAGGATGCTTGGCATAAAAAGTACTTCAAAATGTATTCTAATACTAAATGTTTAACAAGTATCTTCATCATTTCTCTCAGTGTAGCGGCCAGTTTGCATGTAACTCACCTAAACAAGACGAACATTTGTATATTTCACAATTTCCGTTTCTGTTCCGGAACGTTGTTCGTGTCACATACTTTTTTTTGCCTTCGTCCTGCCGGCTTCCCATTCTTCCTTATTTTTTTTTTTCGCTATTTGCTCCTCTCTCTCTCTCTTTTTTTCTGTGCTGGCCTTTTCCCCCTTACAGCAAAAACAACAACAAGTAGAACCACAGGAAAATGGGACATTCGGGAGCTTTCAACGCAATTTGAAAGGACACCGCCACAGTCGCTGCCGTTGCCGCTGCCGCCCCCGCGATTTGGCATTGTTTGTCAGGGCGGCAACTTTGTCAGAAACCTCGCTCCAAGTGCAACGCGCCGGAAACTAAAAGTACCCAGCCACAGAAAATATAGAAGACAAAAAAAAAAGAACTGAACAGAAAGCCGGGAAGTAGGGGAAAATATAAAGAAAACCCCTGACAAACATGCAAATAAGTCGACATCGTTTCATGTCCATGCTAGTTCTCGTCGGCGGCCATGGCAATCTGCAAAGAGGCGAACAGGCAAAAAACAACATAATAATTTCTTAAAAAGTTATTGTGGCTGCCCGCTTTTTTGCTTAGAATCCTTTGTCTATAAAGGATCCCCCAGTACCGCCCACACACCTGCTAGCCGAGATTTATGGGCGCCTTCACAGTTGGCTTTTAATTTGCCAGCGAGTCCTGAAGCCTTGCAGAAACGTATCCCGACTTCGTCCTGGTCCTCGTCCTCGTCCTGGCAGGATGCCTCAACTTTTCTGTTTGTTTTCACCCCGACTGGCTTCCCTTTGTGTTTCGCTCTCTTTTTAATGAATTGTTGTTGTGTCGCTGGCAAAGCATTTTGTTATTTATTTAATTAAACTTTTTGTTTTTTTTTTTTTTTTGCGCTCTTTCCTGCAGCCGCTTAAGACAAAAGTTTCCGCCTCTTTTTGAAGTTTTCCCCTGAAATGATAAATTTTCGGAAGTACAAACAAAGGATGATAAATGAAATGCTCTACGATGTCACAGATTGCGAAACACTAATTGATGCATGAGTATAATATTTTAATTAATTAATTTAAAATCGAATAATATTGAATTTTATTCATGGATTTTAAACTGAAACCTTCTTGTTGACTGTTAAGCTCATTGGAAATTATTTAATCATTCATATTTATGTGCGGAAAGCTGGAAAATATGAATCCAATTTAAGATAAATACTAAAATTAATTTGAATACCAAATGAAAAATGTATAGGGAATTATTTAATGAAAGGTAATGTATTAATAAATCTAGTAAAGCCAATTATTAATTTTCTGGCATTTATTAAGACTTACTTTTATTTTAACTTAATCCCAAAGGCAACCAATTTAAGGACTTACCTAATAACTAGGCAAGCTTCAAATACTTTCAATCAATATAGAAAAACGATTACGTTTAGACTTAAGGTTTCCAGGACAAAAGAAGAAAGGGTTAAAGAAGGTCCTTTAACAATGGAGACCCCTTTCTAGCGCTTTTATGACAAATGTCCAAAATCATTTGTCTAATTTGTGGAACCCCAAAAAATTGTTGAATAGAGAACCGGGTTCCGAAATTGATTTCCAGCTCGAGTTCAATGGGCATGCGACAGCAGAGGGGAATTACAAAAGGATCGAATACTCAATATACCGGACGTTGGACGCCAGGACTCCTGCCAGGATGTGGTCGGGCCCCCCTGGTAATTTCACCCGTTTTATGTGGCCAATAAATATTTTATCTTCGCAACCAAATTGCCGCCAGCTGCGTGCATGCGTGCCGATAAGCCTTGGCCCTCCTCCAATCTCCACCAGAATCCAATTGCTCCTGCTCCTGTCCTTGCTCCTGTCCCTGTTCCTGCTCCTGCTTTTACTATAGAGAGCAGGCTGCAGTGCGTGGCTTTGCCTGCCGAAAGCAAATCGATTTATTGACCATTAAGCTTCGGCATTTGCCTCTAATATTTCAGCCAGTTGCATTTGTTTTTTGTTTTGTTTTGTGAGTTTATCGCCTTAAACAAAAATGTGTAAAATAATTTCGCTGTCCTGCGGCCTTTATTATTATTGCGTCTGTCCTTAGGCTGTGCGTGACTTTTGCCAACTGCCTGCATTTGCATTACGACTGCAAATTGCCTATCAAACCCGAGAATATTGTGCCCTCCGCACAATTTCACTTTTTGGTCACGTTCTGGCTTTTAATTTGAATTTTAAGAGCTCACCAGACACTTTGCTGCTGCTGATGCTGTTGCTCTGTCGGCCAAATGAAAACGCAATTAAATCATTCTTATTGAGCCATTGATTTAAATTTATCGCTTACTTTTAAGTATTGTGAGAGTCATCAAAAAAGAACGGCAAACGAATGCTGAATTTTTGAGCTTTGAATTGAGTTTCGAATGGGGTTTACAAGTATTTAAATACATATATTCAAATATACCCAAGAGTATTGTATAATTGGGTGAAAACTCCTTAATCTCCTTACGCCTTGCTTTTATTGTAGCTCGATTTTGTTAAAGTTTGTATTTGTTTAAATATTTAAAAGGGTTATCTCTATAGTTCTTAATTGTTCTCATAATTTAAGGAATGTTTAATTATATTATTAACAAAGTAATCTTATAAAATCTCTTAGGAAAAGTACTTTTAACCCCTTTTAAAGCTTAATTTTGTTTCTTTATAATGTGTTTAAAGCCTCCTTTTGTTGTTCAAAATATTCTGCCTTATTTCAACCATCATAAATTCCACACACACAGTTTTAAATGTTATTAATCACATCGCATTGTCATTGGATTCACTGAATATTAAGTTAAGAACAGGAAACAAACAAAACCCGATGAGCACTCACCGCACTTGATGGGCAATAAGTTAATTTTCCGCTCCCATCCGTGTAATGAATGTCTGACCATGTGAACAGAGCATCAATTATGATGGCTTGTCAATTAATTGAAAAGCAATCAGATTGCAATGGACACTAGCCACTCTGGGGGTGAGTTTGGGGATGCCGGGGCACGCACTAATTGAGGTTAATAAAACATACAATGAAATCCTCAGCTCAGCGAGATGGTGTCCTGGGGAAAAAGCGCTAATTAAAACCGACCACAGATCGATGAGATTGGTACGTTGTTTAATTGCCGTCCGTTTTGAACCTTAATCAGAGATAGCAGATCCTGCCGAGTATTCCGAGCATTGGACGTGTCCATAACCCTTTCTGTTGGGATTAACAGCCACGGGCATTTGCAAGTTGTCCTGTTGGAAAGTGTCCCACCCATCCTTGTGGACCCATAAATCTGTTGTTGACCTTGCTGGGCCTGGCCAGCTGGGTCAGTTTCCTGGCTGGCACGTGTCGAAACCAACATGAATTCACAATGGCCATTTGTCGTCACCCCGGCCGAGAGTTCCGAGGGTTTGAGAGTCCAAGGACCTCGGCTAAGCCGCTAAGTAGCTTGCCTCGCAATCTCTCTGCCATCGCTCCTAAATAATTGATCAAGGTGGTAAAAATGATGAATGTTTGTCGGGTTTGGGAAGCTGGTAACGAAAATGCTTGCTCCGCGTCTCATCACTGATTAATTTTTAAGCCCGAACAAGTGTCAATAATTAATGGATCAATGCGCATAGCCCGGCGAGTGTGTATGACCCTTCGCCACCTCCAACTCGGCCGGCAATTAAGCACTTCATCGATCGATTGAGTTCGACCTTTCACAGCAAATTGCACATGACAACTGAGGCTTGTCAGGATCTGTTTGTGTTTTGTAATTGTAATTGTGTGTTGCATGTTTATGTTTGCCCGTGTTTGTCCCATGTGATTATATATCTATATATATATATCAGTGTTTGTATATCAGATTGCCTTTCATTCGTGTGAACGTTGAAAATTGCTTTTGCTTTATCACATCAATATTTTGTTATAATTAACCAAGATACCTGTCCTGGGGCTAAGGGCAATTTAAGCCACAGAAAAAATGTGTAATTAAAATATGTATATGGTGTAAGAATTTAATGGCTTATTGTAAACTTTAATTAAAGTATCCCGCAAGCAACTTTTATATTAAAGAAAGACGCAGTCGAATGTTTTTAAGTCATTAAACTCATTATAAAACTCAGAAGCTTGTTACCATGTGAAGAATTCATTTTCGACCCCATAAACCATATATATTCTTGATCAGCATAAAAAGCTGAATCAATCTATCCATGTCCGGTCGAAAAATAATTTTTTGAAATTTTTTCGAAAATTGAAAATTTTATAAGGGGTTACATCATTAAAATTGTCAAAATTTGACAAAAAATTGAAGTTGTTAAATTTGAAAACTGAGTATGCAGATTTGTTAACCTATTAAAATTAGCATAGAACAACTTTCCGAATTGAAATTAATATATTTTTGACTGAGCTATGATGGATTTGCTCTGCAAGAGGATATATAATATATTTCGGTTCTCCGGTTTCTTGTTTTAAGAATGAATTGTTTTTAATTATTCGAACTCTATTTAAAGACAGTTCCTCTAATCCCAACTCCTTTAATCTTTCAAAAAACACATCAAACTTTAGCTGATTCAGTTAATCGGCAGCTGTCAGGTTCCACGAATTAATGGTCAAGTTAAGTAAACATTAATCTGGCCTGCGTCAGAGGCAGAATCTTCATTCCAAACTCCATGTCCAAAGACGAGTATTCCAATTCCTTTTGCGGACTAATTGATTGGTAACCACTCCGGCGGACTGACTGCCTTTCGGCTGTCAGGGAAGAGCCGTGATCGGATAATTGACATGTGCCGGCCTAAGCACCTTAACCGCCTTAAGATTCCTGCCTGAAACTTCAATTGTTTTGGATGAGTTTATTTACTGTATTGCTCGACTTTATCAGAAACGAAAAGAAGGACGAAGGAGCGGGCGAAAATCAGCTTGTCGTGCGGCAGTCTTGAGGTGTGAGAAAATCAATTTGTATGGCCTATTGGGTGGTGGCACCTTGGTGGTGGTGGGTGGTTTTTTGGAGTTCCGGCTAACACTGGTCACCACCGCGGGGGCGTTGACTATGGGCTGGCTACTTAAGCCCCCGTAACTCGCAGAGCTTCACACGAATCGGAATTGCCTTTTGCTCTGTTTATGGACATTGTTGCCGTTGTTATTGCCTGGCTTTCATTTTATTTTTTTTGTTGGGTTAATGGAAGTCAAGGCTCCAACGGTTTCAGTTCACCTGAACTCAATTTTTCCGCCACTCACACATGCATACGAGGAAAAAGGCAGGTGAGCGGAAATGGTCAGTCATATGCCGTGCAAGAATGTGACATGTGGAATGACTGGCGATGACCCACAACACAGGGCTTCCGCTCCATTCCCACCCAGTTTATGCGCTCTTTACTGTAATTGGGAAAGCGTTGGAACTGCAAATGCAATTTATTTTCCATTGTTTGCTTTACATTTTCCCCATTTCCCACAAGGTAAACAACTCATTAGGGTTTAGCCAGCGGGCTTTAAACATTTATCGAATAGATTAAAGATAATTTTTGATTTTTTTGTTAAGGTTGTTAAATTAAAAGCAAAGCTTAGACCTTTTCAACTCGATATTTTGCTTAAAAACTGATTAAATCTTTGTGATTCGGTCTTAAAGTTGTCAGAGAATACATGTAATTGTTTTTAAATTCAATTTAATCAAGTTAAAGTCTTGATATATAAATATATTAATATAAAGTATACTCACTTTTACAAGTTATTTAAAATCTCAGATATAATGTTTATGCTATATCCAAATATATATATATCTATTTATTCAGGAAATAAATTGCTTAATGGCATAGTTTGTAACCATTTCTTCTATAAATACACTTAGTAAACTCCTTGCACCAACCTCCTTGAGAAGGAAACTTCCCTTTTTCCATGTAAACTTTTTCTTTTCAACCATTTCCTCTACCGCGACTTAAGCTTTCCTTTGTATAATTACCTTTCTCTTTATTTTTGCACCCACTTCCGTTTTTTGTTTCACAGCAAATCGCTTAACCTCTTATTGCAGCTGCATAATAAGTATCTCTAAATTAAAATAGACCTCTAAGTGGGAGCACCCACAGGACCTCCAAGGACCCGCCATCTTAGGGAGGTCAGTTTGCAAAGAATACAAAAAAAAAACAAAACAAGAAATGACAAAAGCCGAACAATAAAAAGGAAATTGCTGTACAATATTTGTTTTGCGTAATAAGTTTTTCTAGCTGCCAGAGGCTGCCTTCAGTGTTGTCCTTATAAATTTCACATAATTTATGCAGATCGACGTTACGTGCAGCAGCCGCCAATGGAGGTGGGGCAATGTGGCAAGGAGCAAGGAGCAAGGAGCAAAAGGACCAGGGGCACCTCCTGTGGGTGGTTTGAAAAGGGGGGCTGCTACTGCTGCTTTTGGGTGGCCATTGCGAGGGCAGTGGAGCATTTAACATAGAAATAACAATAACAATTTAACAAATTGTCGCCATTGCCTTTGCTACCTCTCCCTTTCTCACTCACTCTCTATTTCTCTCTCTCTTGCTCGCTGTGACTAAACGTCTAGCCGAGCAACAAAAGAAATTTACTCGCAATATATTTTACTTGGCTTCCTGCTATATAACATACATATAAATATATGTGTTTATATATTTGTATTTCTGTGAATTATTTGCCTGCCTAAAAGTTCCTCCAAGTGTGTGTGAATGCACTGGGAAAAAAGGAAATTGATATGAAGAGTTTTCTTCGAAAATAAAGTCAAATAATAAAAAGTTTGGTTTATGTGGATGTATTGGAAACAAAATCTTTTCTCTTTTAATAAATATTTATTTATTTAAGTATTTAAATACTTAATTTTTTTTTTTCATTGATAATATTTGACTTAACTTAAGGTTTATTGCCAGCTTGTAATCCAAAGAAATTGAAATCCAACATTTACTTTTACGTAGTTCCTTTATCAAAAGACATATGTAATAAGTTCTTTTTATAAACTGTTTTTTTTTATTAAATTATAATTTTCTATACTTTTTGCTCAGTTATAACTTGCAACAATATCGGTGGCGTATACGTAATATTATATAAAGAGGTTCCTTATTTTATTCAACATTTTGAGACTTACCTAATTTTATTTTATTTATTTTATTGTTTAAATATTTCTTTTCTAAATCGTCTCAGTATAAAATAAAAATAATGTTTTGATTAAAAAAGATTCACAGCCATGGTGGCGTATACGTAATATTATATAAAAAGGTTCGTTATTTTATTCAACATTTTGAGACATACCTTATTTCATTTAAGAATTGTATACATATTTCTTTATTAAATCTTTTCCACATAAATTAAAAATAATGTTTTCATAAAGAAAGTTTAACTTCCTTAGGATCAAAAATGGTGGCGTATACGTAATTTTATAAAAAGATCAACTATTTTTTCAACATTTTGAGATATTCCTTACTTTATTTTCATAATGGTTTACCTATTTATTTATTAAATCGTTTCAATATAAATTATAAAATTATGTTTTGATTAAAAATGATTCCCAGCCATGGTGGCGTATACGTAATTTTATGAAAAGTTTCTCAATTTTACATATTTTTAGAAAGAAATTACTCTATGCTTTATTTAAAAAATATTACATCTTAAATAAAGGCATTATTTGTATATTAAGATAAAGGTCTGACTAATTTTTTTGTATTAAGCAATATAAAAATGTTTAAAGAATGTTTAAGTATTTGTGCAGTGTAAATGTATAGGTTTTTTTTTTTGTTTGTTGGGGAAGGACAGGGGGTAAACGGAAGTGCCAGAGCTGTAGCAACAAGGGGGTGGCATTGGGGGAGGGGGGGGGGAAAAGGGAGGTAGGCGGTTCCCCGGTTTGGTGTTTGGAGAGTTTGGGCGTCCACCCACGCGACGAACGCTCCAACGCTCGACCCTTGGCACAAAAGCTGGTTAGTCAGCGAGGCGACTTTTCCATGTCCATGTGTTGGTAACAGTTTCCGTGAGTGTGTGTGTGTGTGCGAGTGTGTGCGAGTGTGTGTTTGCTGGCCATACACACAAAAAAGCGATGAACTCATAAAAAACTTATGAAACTAATTTTGTTTTGCTTGCTTTTGCTTTCTGCTTTTACTTTTGGTTTGTGTTTTTGTTGCTGGTTTATTATGATGTTTTTTTGTTTTGTTTTTTCTTGTGCTGCCTTTGTTTGGCAACCCACTCGGCAAGAGTCGCGTCGCCCACAAAACATCTACAGCCATATACCCTTTTTTGGCCTGATTAGCAACGGGTATATATGAGCAAAGTTTTATCTGATTACAAACTTTATTAGTTTTTCGAATTTTTCTAGGCTTGAAAAAGATTTTAATGGTTAAATGCCAAGCTATGCCGGATATATTTCTAGTTTAGCAGTAACTTTTATTTATATTTTAGTTATTAACATTTAATAAAGATGTATCCGCATTTATTTAAAATACAATGAAAAGATATTGAATGTATAAGATATTTTCAAAATTAAATAAATATGCGTATTACAGTAATATTTATTTCTATTTTAAACTTAAGTTAGATATATTTCAGTATATGTATCTTATGAGATCGCATCGGAAATCGATAATAATTCAGCTTAAAAATATTCTATGTATCGATATTAAGCGACATTTTTATGTGACAATTTTTTTTACAAATCGAATTTTTAAAAACTCATAACTAAGCCAAAAAAGTATTAATTATAACATGGAACGCTTTTCTATGTTAGTTTTTATTGGGTTAGTAAATCTTCATACTCAATTTTAAATTTAAAAAAAGATCAAATTGGCCATTTTTAAAAATTTGACTGCATCGACTCAGCTGTTGATCCTGATTAAGAATATATGTACATATATGAGATATAGGGTCGGAAATGAATTCTTCACATAGTTACAAGCTTCTGACTGAAATTATAATACCCAGCAATGGTATAAAAAAAGTAAATATAATAATCTACATGTTACCAAAAATTCATTATTGTGATTATAAATGTTAAATTACATATATATTTCAATATTATTAAAGTTTTAAAGCTAGATTAAATATTTATTATTTTTATATACAACCCCAAAACTACATTTAATTCAAAATATTATTATTTGAGGAAAATTCATAATTTTTACATGAGACCATAAACACCCAACAAGTCAACGAAAAAACCCAAGGCATCCCTTTTTTTTACACTTTAAAACGAATTTTGTGCGAAAATGCCAAAGTGCAGAGTTCGGAATGCGGAAGCAGAGTTGTTAAAAAACAATATTCATAAAAAAAAGGTATTTCAAGGTCGTAACCATTCAGTGTTGTAAACTTTATGCTTGCCAATGGCAAAGAGAGTCGCCTTCGTTGACGCCAGCGCCGTTGTCCTTTGACTATTTAACTGGCCCCAGGACATGCCAATGGGTGGGTGTTCTATAATCGCCGTGCGGGTTTTGGAGTGTGTGTGTGTGTGCCTAAATGTGGTGTGTGTGTGTTATTGTTGGCTCATCGCTGACTTTTGCACGGCATTGGAAATGGCCAAGCCAAAAACGTGCTAGAGCCAGTCAAGTTTTTTTTTTCTGTTTTGGCCATTCTGTTGGCTTTAGTTTTTGCTGGCAATGAAACCGAAAATATAAAACCAAAGACCAAACTGGAAATGAAAAATCAATATTATTGCAAATTGGCCTGCGTAGCCGTGGATTCGATACGATTCGATACGTTTCGATTACCCCCTTTTTCCGAGCAGCACACACGGCATGTGTGGTGTGTCCCTTGTTGCTATGCGATTGGGATGTTGTGCCAGGCGGCTCTAGCTTCGACTTTGACTTCTGACTCCAGCTCCTGGCTCCATCTTTTCCTCCCCTTTTTCCGCTGGCCACCGACGTGTCAGCTGTGTGTCCGTGAGCGGAATACCAAGTGACCAAGTCTCCTGTTCAGGACATCAGGAGCCAACGCACAGACACAAAAAGGACGCTGCCAAGCGGAAATATTGCCATACGCTGCGTATGAGCAATGCGTAATTTTAAATACATTTATGCGCAATATTCTCGATTTATTTCGTATTCTATCCTTCATGTTTCCCCTTGTTTCCTTTTTTTATTGTGTCAATCGCCTGCAAATTGCATAGGCGAATTTAATGATGCGTGCCGAAGTTGGAATTGGGTTTAAGCTTCTTTTAATTTACTAAGCCATGAAAAACTCTCTAGGGAGACCCTTATGTCTATATAATCATTATTGTTATGTGTTTATTGCAAATATATAAATATCTTAAGCTTTCCTTTTATTTTAAGCCAATTACAATTGAAAATCTGCATTAAAACTTGGCAACTTTTGAAAGTAAGCCTTAAACTTTAAGGTTGGATATCCCTTCGAGAGTCTTTGTTAATTAAAATGGGGTCAGTTATCTATTATAATCCCACCAAAAAGGAGTGAATTGTTCTGTTTCCTTTGACAAAGGTCCTTATCTAACCATGTAAGCTCACTCCCTCCCACAGCATTTCTCACTCAATGTTTTCCCACCAAAAGTATAAGCTGGGAAAAACTTTTTAATTAGTAAATCCCAATTAAAATGCAAAATGTAATATTATCTCTGTAGACCACCCTGAATCTTACTACCACTTATTCTTCAATTTGCTGATTGGATTAAGATGCGAAATTGAATTAAGTTACCGCATTAACGAGCTAGAAGGTCCGGGAATGGGAATGGGAATCTGTTTCGTACCAATTAAAATGGTTCATAATTTATTTTTCCGAATAATTGCATTAAAAGCATAGAAACCGAACTCTGATGAGATGAGTTTTTGGCCAGCAACAATGCTAAAAGAGCAGAGGAAACTCAAACTCGGTAAGATAGAAATCAGTAGGAGAAAAACTTCTTGAAACTTTTATGGGTCGTGAGGAAAATGGCGGTGTGGAAAATCGGTTTGGGGGAAAATTTCAGTGCAAAGTGAAGCGCAAAAAGCAAAAACATGCCCTGATCTAAGGACACGGCGGTTGCTTTTAAGCACTTTTATGCTGATGCTGTGATTTTTTACAGCTGCCATTTCGAGACAGCTCCTCCAACTCCTACTCCTGAACTGCTGGTTGGCGGGGGAATCCCCTGAAATGGTATGGTGGTTCTGGGATGTGATGGTGCGTGCGGTCGTCGCATCTTCGACAAGTTGGAGGAATATGACGCAAGTCGATGGTCGGATCGTTAGGCAAAACGATGTTACACACGGCTACAAAATAGTAACTGATTTTGGAAATAAAATAAAACTTACTTTGGTTTAAAAATATGTTTGTTATTTAATTAAACTGTGAATTTTACTCATTTCCTCACCATTTAATATAGAATTTACCAATTTCTTTGTTTGCTAACTTATGTCATATACCCTTTGAACTTTTCTCTCTGTGCATTGCGACTATGCCAAATGATGTTTGACTATGGCAGCAGCTGTGCCAGCTCCTCCAGCTCCTCCAGCTCCTCCAGCTCCTCCAACTCCTACATCCCCCATTCATTCTAGGCATCCTTGGGGCAGGGACCGCAGCTACGAGTGTATATATTGAATTTTGTGGTAATTACAAGTAACTCACTTGGGCTCATTGACAAAAGGAGGAGAGAGGAAGTGGGTAGTGGAGTGGAGTGGGACTTCCTCAGACTTGCTCCTCGATTCGTGCTTTGCATACTTTTTGGCGCCCAAACTGCTGACTGAGTTTGTTGACTCGCCCGCTCGTAATTGGCAACGCTTCACTTGGTCCTAGAACAGCCCACAATGTTTGCACACACTTTTTGAGGTCCCAGGCCTGCATTGATAATAGAAATGGGTTTAAAGTTGAACCAAAAAAAAAAAAAAAAGTTTCCGAAAATCCATGTATTTTTCTCTCTATTTTTGGGTAAAGTTTTAACAGGCACAAGATGCAACAATAGACTGTTTTCTGTTTTTACCGAAAAATAAAGCCTTTCGAAAAACATAGAAGTTGGGAAAGTATCAAGTTTAAAGCCTGAAACGATTTAAAATTTTTTTTAGAAGAACAGAAGCCCTGACTTTAACATCCTTTCATAGATTCCATTAACTTGAATTTTATATATTTATAAACAAAATAAGACTGAGTTTAACTGGCAAACTTAATACCTCATCTACATTTTCAGTAATGATTATGCTCACAATTTTCCGAGAAAACCTTGTCATATACATTTTGGCCAAGTTGTTGGTTTTCCGTTGAATGGTATCAAAGGGAAATTAAATGCGCTTAACCGCTGAAATTGTGCAAAGGATGTGCAACAAGGCCAAGTCTCCACATAATCCCTTAATGGATAGCTCCGTAGTCCTTTCTCCAAACTGCATCTACTCTCTCCCCTCCTTTCTCCATTTCTCCATTTAACCGTTGGAGTCTCTTTCTCTGTGTCTGTTTCCCAAGACTCTGGGAAAGTAAGCCGCAATAATTGAGATAAAAATGTGCAATTAGTGAGGAGTACGCGTTGGCTTCGCAGCTTTAGCTGTGGGGATTTTACGCAATTTACGTGGCCAGCAGCGGGGAAATGACGGAAAAATGGCACGGAAAATGGCTGGGGAAAATGTGAGGTGCTCCTTGGCGTTCTGCCATTTCTGTTGTGTGGTTTGCACGTCAAAAAAACGCACGAAGAGAGAAATAAATGCGAGAGTGGCGAGAGTTTTGCCTTAAACGCTGCATTAGCACGCTTAGGTGAGGAGGAAAAGCGGAAAATTGGAAAAAAAGCTGCCACTGCTTTGACTGCAGCTCTGCCTGGCTGTGCTGCTGTGGAATTTCCCGCAACTTTCGGGAAAACCCTCTGCGGTGCAACTCTGGTTTGCCCTTTGAACCGGGCCTTAACTCCGGTTCGAGTGGCGGAAGCAATTGTGTGTTGTGTGTGTGTGTGTATGCCGCTCTCGTTGTTTTATTTATTTGCCGCTTGGTGTAATCTCAATCGCAGCAGCGGCAAGGACATGCTCTATTGCAGGCAAAACCCAACCCGAACCAAGCCAAGCCAAAAAAATAATACATATACAGCAAAAACCAACCGAAACGGAGGCCAAATAAATATAATAAAATAAAAGGACACCCCCGGGGCCGAGCCGGAGCAACGGCAGCGGTTATGAAAATAAATATTTGTTAATGTTTTATTCACTCAACTGTTATGGCACATTCGTTTCGGAAATATTTCATATTTGCTCTTTGCACCCACGCATTCCTCCCTTTCGGGAAAGAGGGCTTAAAGGATTTGAGTGTGGGGAAGTGCATATAATTTATGGTCGTCCCAGTTTATGGAGTGCTCCGCCAGCGGCATTTTGATTTAATTTTAAGCTCTAAGCACTGACGCTGCTCTTCCCAACTGAGATAACTAAAATATGTAATCCATTTTCAAACAATGGCAATCCAATTAAAATGCAAACTTGATTCCAATCAACACATTTCAATAATCGCATTACGCATACGCCGCGTTGTCGCGCACAGCCAAAGCAGCGAATTTCGTTTAACGGCGAGTGTGAGTGGGTGTGTGTGCTGGGGAATGATTTCATTAAGCCAATGGTGTGGGAAGTGACAACGACACCAGACACCAGACATCATCAGAAATCGAGTGACGAAAACCATAAAACCAGAAATCGAAATGGAACCCGAAATCAATGCGGCCAAGGCAAATAAATCATTTGGATCGAAATTTTAACGAAGCCCCAGAAATTAAATTCAGGACTCCGACACTCAATTCTCCAGTTCGATTTTCAGCTGTCAAGTGGCAACGATATTAAAACGGAAGAAATATGCGAAAAATGGCGAGCACCCGATGATTGAGCTGTGAGCGGAAATTAATCAACGGAAACTAAATTTCAGGGTTTCCAGGTTTTTCCCGCCGCATCGATTGCATTTACGCTCCGGCAATTGCCAAACCAGAACGTGCTATTTATTTGCATAAATCCTTATTTTAGGATTTTGTATTTTTTTTGTATTATTCGAAAAAGAATGACAGTACATTGGAGATGGGTTTTATTTATGGCCAGCGGGCCAGACATCACGTAGCTGGCCGACGGGCCAGGATTTGATTAATGGCCACCAGGCGGCAACATCAACATCTTCGTCTTCGATGACCCCCCGGAAACTTTTCACTACATTTGCCAAAAGTTTTCCAGCGAACGACAGATGATGAATTGTACTCGTGTGCCTTTCCGGCCAAGGGCTACTTAATATCAATGGGCAACGCCTACCGCTTACGACCAGAGTCCCAAGTCCTTGTTTGAGTTTTCTCCACTGCAAGTTGGCAATTGAATTGGGCCACGCCCACGCAAATGACAAAACAAAAGTTAGCTGGCACTTTTCCGGAGTCCGCCCCGATTGTTTTCGGCCTTTAAAAATTCACCAGCTCCCTCCGCCTCCCCTCAAACTTTTGTTTGACTTTTCTTGGGCATTGATTTGAAATGTTAGGCGGTTGTAGCTGTGACCTACAGGAGGTGTTCAAGGTGTGTGCCAGTGTGCCAGTGTGTGTTTGTATCTGGCAGAACGACAAGGACAAAGGCTCAACAAGTATCCCGAGCCCGAGCCCGAGTGTATCTGCAACTGCAGCGCCTTGACACAGAAAAAAAAAGAAAAAGGAAAAACTTTTGGCCGTCCATGAGGCAGTCACGTGCCAGGACCGCAAGGAAAAAGGCCCGGCCAACGAAACGACCAACCCAGAATATTCATTCTAGTTTCGGAGCTTTATGCAAATTTCCAGTCCGCGACGAGGGGCGCCTGAGCACTTCTCAAATTGTAACTCGACCTCGACGCACAACATCGGCCGTCAACGCAGACGCCGAGGACAAGCTCTGAGCTCTGAGCTGTGAGCTGTGAGCGCTTTCATTTGCATTTAAAGTGCTGCCATATGGCCAGGAAGACAGCACCCACCGATATATGTATATGTATATGTTAGAGTGTGTGTTAGCCAAGTTATGGGGGAGTGGCCAAGCCATTTTGGGTGTTCGTCAAAAGCCCCGTGCATACAAACGGATGTAGAAACGTGCTCGGGCATATTGTCGGGAGATGTTAAAAAATTAAAATATATACGCAAATATTTTCCAATGCACTTTTTTAGTTCTCAAATATAGTCGCCGATGGCAATGCTTTTAAACCATTTTCGCAAACACAGAAAAAATGCGATTTTTTTATGTCAATATTGATGGATATAAAAATTATAAATGTAAATTTCATTACTTTTCTATAAAAAAAAGTAAGTAAATGTTTTCATTCAGATGTTAAGGATTTTTCAGGGAGAGGGATTCTATCAGTTTTTTTAGCAGTTTATAGATCAATTAACGCTTTATGTTACAATAACCAAATAAGCTATTAAGTATAGGAAAACAATGTTTATTATTTAAATATACAAATTGTAAAGGTTATAAAAAAACACTTTTCAACAACGAAATTCGATATTTTATATAGGAATACTATTTTTATTCGATATCTTGAACTTTTTATAGCTTTTTTCTAAAAATAAAATAATACTTATGAACTTTATAGAATCTTTATTATAGAATATTAATCACTGCTTAACAAACCTTAAAATAGCTATTTAGTTATGGAAAACTATATTTCTAATATGTTTAGTTTAGGAAATTCGTAAAATTTTAACATAATACACGACATAGCTTTCTTAATTATTTTATACTAAGCAAACTAAGGAATAGATCCAGTATCTCGAATTCTTTAAAACAACTTAGATAGCATAATTTAATCTGTAATACTTTTCCCTATAAAACCACAGATTAATTTTGATCTTCAAACTATCACAAAACCAATGTGTAAGTGGAGTCTGCTGGGCGTAAAAAGATTTTCAATTATCGATAATACTTATAATTTGAAATATGCTCTTTGAAAGCTTGAATGCTTGGGCCAATTTTAGTTTTTAGCTAGGCAAAGTTTTTCGCTCATTGAAAGATTTTGATTTTATCGTCTTAAACTATCTGAGAGACGAATGAAAGGCGGTGGTCGGTCAGGTCGAGATAGTTTCCCCAGACTCCAACGAGAGTGAGTCCAAAAACTTCAAGTTGTTGGCTGTTGGTTGTTGGTGTTGTGAGCTGACAGCCAAAGCTTGTGTCCTCTCAAAAATGTAACTAATGAGATTTTAAGTTTCCTCTGCTTTTCCCTCTCTTGTCACATTTGTGTGGGTGTTTTGTTGGGGGACCAGAATGTTTGGTGTTTGGCCAGGGTGTTGGCGCTTGTGTTTACTTGTCGCCTGCAGGATGCGGATTTGGACAGGAGCCGGACGGGGACAATTCTGGCTCTGGCCCAGGTGCCGGGCCGTGGCTGCTGTTGATGTTTTAGTTGGATTTTCGGTTGCCATAAGCCCCGAGCCCGCAGCACTGTGACCCCTAAGCCGGGCAGCTCTTTCACACCCGTCACTTTGTATCTTTGTATCTGTGTATCTGTATCTGTATCTTTGTTGTTTTCACGCGCCTTGGGATACTCTGCTTGCAGCGACTTGTGCCTGCGACTTGTTACCAAAGTTTGTGGAACTTTTGGCCAAATGAAAATTTAATGTACCGTGTTTCGGGTTGGCCAGCCTATCCTGCCTGGAGCTGGGGGGAGAGGCGTGGCGCGTGTAATTTAATTTACACCAGGCATTCAGCACGCCGCAGTGTCAGTGTCGCATTTTCAAATTAAATACATTGAAAAGTTTTGCAGTACACCAATCTCCCCTCCTCCTCCTTCCCTGAAGCCTCCAAAATATACATACATACACATACATAGACTCAGTTACCTGTTTGACCTGGTTTCGCTTCCTCCGCACGGTTGACGGCCCTTGGTCCTGGCTGAGTGCCGCCTTTGGCCATTTCTCACTGCCAGTTGGCATTTACATTACTTGTTGTCGTTTATAATAAGCTTCCTCTGACCCCGAGGGTTGCTCCTGAGTCCTGGAGTCCTAGAATCCTGGCTTCCATGGGAGGGGGCGGGAGTTAATTGCATAAAGCTGTGTTGGTCATGGAGTTCCTACCAGGACTCTGACAACCACTTTAGCTTTGGGTTATTGTTCGAGATGAGTTCCTGGCCCAGTTGAAACTTTTACGAAAGTCGTTAAGTTTCGTTGGAGGGACAAGTGGGATTTCCCCATAGTTATTCACCGGAAAATTCTTGAGTTCAAAACTTCATTCATCCCTTTTGGATATTATTTTCTGCAATTGATTTAAGCTGTTAAAAATATTAGGGCAGCACCTATAACTTGTATGAGAAAGGGTGGGATTTTCAATCGATTTCAATCATGAATTCAATGGGAAAGTTCAAACTCATACTGATGTAACATTGCTACAAAATGACACAAAGAAAACCGACAGATAACCGCAGGCACTTTTACCAGCTTTTCATGGTTTTTATGGCTCTTGAAACTAATTTCATGTTAAATGCAATTGAAAAAGCTTTTTAATTGCATTGGCATCCTTTATATTTTTCAATTGCAGTTGCAGTTTACCATTTCAGCTGCGCCTGTTGCTATTGCTGTTGCTCCATGTGACCATGGCAGCAATTTGTGCTTGAATTTGTTGCATTTTTAATTGGAACAGAGTTTCCACAGCTTGCCAACTATTTGCAACACTCTGAGAGAGTGCCACGTTCCCCTGTCTTTGCCACTTGATGTTACCCTAATGCCACTGCATCCTTTCCCTTATTGATGCTGATGAATGGTCATTCGTCTCACCCTAAAAAAAACTTGAAGCACTCGCCAGCATTTGCACTTTGAAAAGTGTTTAAATCATATCCTGTTGCAGGATGTGCAGCAACTCAATTAAGTTCTGGGACAGAAACCATTGTAAGTTGGGAATTTAATTTAATAGTTTCCGAGTGTGAAATGCAAGAGTTATGGAAAAAGTTCAAGAAGTTAATGGAAAAAGTGATAATTAAATTTATGAGGAACTAGAAGAAATGATTTAATAAATATAATAATGTTAAAAGGAGTTAAAAATTAAATATAATCTATACAGATTTAAGAAAATTTTCATATTCTGTTGATTACAAGTAAACTTCCCCAAAGACTATAAATTTAATATTTAAAGAAGTGCAACGAACATTTTTGAAATACTTCCCCCTGGAAAATTCTCTGCTAATCAATTTTGCTCAGTTATTTATTAAAATCTCTGACCTAAAGTATGAGCTGCTATGCTTAAGCCAACTATTTTTTGCCTTAAGCCTGGCATAGTTTCCTTGGCTGGAGCTAGGAGAAACCAGTTTTTTTAATCTCTCCAATATGTTTTATTTTTTTGGCTTGGCATTTTTTATGCTTCTCGTTTTAATTATTTCACTTAAGCGCATTTCGAGGAGTTGCCAACACTCGAAAGTTTTCATAATATCTTCTAGCCTTTGCTTGCTTTGTTTCGATTATTTTTGCTTCGGGGCCGAAACTTGCAGCAGCAACTATTTCGAACTTTCTATGAAGTGGCCAGAACCAGGGTGTGTGTAGTGTGTGTGTGTGAGCCAGAATTAAATTCTGTGTAAGCTTGGGGAATTTACTAAAATTACGTACATACCTTGGACGGAAGATACAACTTCCGTTTGTAATAATGAGATTCGCATTTAACCCGATATGATGCGATAGAAGTGCAGATGGTAGAGAGAGGAGCAGAGAGCAAATACAATAATAAAACTAAAGTAGAGTGCCAATAAAGCGAACACAGTGGGGGCCATAAGTACGCGTATAAATTACATTTGAAATAGTAAGCGAAAATGCGATTGTTTCGCATTGTTTCGCTTTATTCAGCCACCAGTTCTAGATCCACATCCGTTTCCGCAGTGCGCTCTTGTCGCATGGAAATCCCCTAAATACAATAAATTTCACATTTCATTTAATTCCATTTCATTTACAATGCGAAACCGAATCCGCAACAAGCAAACAAAGGAGCTTCAATTCAGTGGGTGCCCCACGATAAAGAAGCCGAACGACCACCAGAAGCCAACGTTCCTCGGGGGGGGTGGGAAAAGCGAGAAAAATAAAGGAAAAATCCAGAAGAAGAAAAAGATGGGGAAAGTAGTTGGCGGTGGTGGTCCTAGGTCGTGGGTCGCGGATCTTGGACAATAAAGGGAAAATGTATATATATATACATACATATATACATGACGGTGTGTATAATAAATAAATGTAACAATTGAAGCGAATAAATGAAATCAGGACTCAGCAGGAGCAGCAAGGAAAACGCACTGCGAGTGTCAGGTGCATATAAATAAACACACACACACTCAAAGGGGAAAACCTAGTGAATGGAAAATCAAATTAAGTACAGCTGTTGCATTGCAAAATATCCTGAAATTCTCAATGATATAATATAGTTCTGTCTTAATATGAAGTAATTATAGAAAGCCTTATTTGTACAAAGATGTTTTACAGAAAATAAACCTTCCTAAGTGGATTTTCTCCCAGAAAAAAAAAACACACACACACACACATTGCAATTAATGAAAACACTGTTGACTGATGGTGAAATTGGAATTAGAAAGCTAACTTTTGTTGTTTTCTTGGCTCAACATGTTCCTGGGAGCAGCAGCTGTCTGCCTGCACTCGGTGCGATAAAGTTTTTAGCTTTCCTTTCTGCCAGCTAGCTTTCCCCCATTTTCATCTCTACAGTTTCCCAATGCACTGGGTTTATTTCGAATACTTTTTTTTTGCCCCTCTCCGGACGTGTCTTTAAAGTTTTTATGTTTGCCAGCGGAACTGTAAAGAACTTTAATCAGTAAAATGTAGCAATTCTTTAAAGTTTATTTAGGTGACACACTCTGTTTAATGGTATTTTGATCAACTGAAGTGGAGTATTTAAAAATAGTTCTTATGTAAATGGATTTTCTATAACATTCTATATTTTTAGAACTCTTGTATATGAATTTTTAAACTTAAAATAATACTGTAACTTGAGTTTGAAAACCAGTAGAAAATATATGTAATTATGGCCAACGGTAGGTGATTTATAAAGTTAAAGGCAAGTTTGGCAAGTGTTTTTAAATTATATGTTAATATAATAATAAATTAATTTTGATCACTTTTGATCTTGTGCTGTTAGGAATATTTTTGTTATATTTACAACACTTTTGTGTCCTTTTTGCGAGTCTCGCAGCCTTTTTGAGCGTTTAACAACACTGTTTGCTGTACAACAAGGCTTCAAGTGGAATACAAGGACTTCTATTACTCCGCCTGATCTCTTTTTCATTTGATACTTGATTTAAAGAAAGGGTTGTTACTCTATGCAATGTTTACATATTGCTAATAATTTTAATAGAGGTATCTATTGATGTATAATTTCTTTGATTTATAAGCTATTTTCACAACTATTTATACCATAGATGTAATATTTTACAAATGTATACATCTTTTCTTTACAGTGATACTTCGATATCAACGCGAGTGGATATGCTCACGCCTGCTATTGAAGTCTACAAGCCGCCCCTCTGACACAAGGACGACACTGTGGAGAGCAATTTAGGGAATCCATCGACGAGTAGCGACTTCTAGCAGAACCTGATAACCAGTCCTGCGGAACTAGCTAAGGATAATCTATTTGTTCTTCCAACATAGTGTCAACCCAATCGAAATTCGAATGGAGATAGCTAAGATAGTGGACCGGAAGTCGTAGCCAAAGGACTCGAGACACTATCAGAGGCTAGATATGTAGTAAGGAGCTGAGCAGAACAGATGTGAATCGGATGAACGAGACACAAAACGAACACAAACATACACACACAGAGATAAATTAATAATTGATCCAACTGAATAATTCCTAAGATTGATTAAATTTAGTTACTTTTTAGCGTAAATGATTTTTAAACCGAGAGGAAACCAACGCAGGTGGTAATGAAATATAAATGAAATCTAGTTCTAAGCTAATGGAAATGGCATATTATGTATGTTTGTATCTCTGGCCGCGTATACAATATACATGTGTATATGTGTGTCTGTGCGAATTATATATATATAATATGGGAAATTTGGCAATGTGTACATTTAGTTAAAACAATGAAATCATTACGGATATAAAACAAAAACTAAAAACAGAAAATGCAATGAATAATTTTTGTACTGCTGAAAAAAAAGAAAGAGAAAACAATGGGAAACCAGAGAAACATTAATGTTAAGTGTACAATTTTGCATTAGGTAATGAATAAGTTTGTAATGCATTAGTAATTAAATACAACCAAATGTTCAGCTAATCACGACGAAAGGCGAAAGCAACCGAAAACTACAAATGCAAAGTGTCATAGTTACCATAAAGAGCAGAAAAGAAAACTAAAAAATAACAAGAATAGGAAAATGCAATTGGAAATTCAATTCAAATGGAAATTCGGCCAGCGGCAAAACATTTTACGCTTCGGTTAATCGCTCCACACAGAAGTAGACGACACGCCACGCCTCATTTTATATAGAAAAACCGCCCACATCACATACGATTCGCCATCAAAATGCTTTTGGGTTTGATTTGTAGAGAAAACTACGAGGAGAAGGAGGTGGAGTAGGAGCTTCGTCTTAGACGAAGTCGGTATGCCCTTCACAAAGTGCCCCAAGATGAGAAGATTAGTCACATATTATTTGAAATTTTTGTCTGCTTAAGTTACAGTTAGCTTTTCTTTTTTTCTTGATTTTTTAAGGTGTAGAAAATGTTAAAAAATATTTAAAAATGTTAATTCAATAACAAACGTTTTGTGACTGTGATCATTTGAATGATATTTAGAGAAAAGCGATATTTGAGTATTGTAACAAAATTATGAAAAGCAATTGAACTTCTCAGTCTTGATTCAATCATCAATCAATCACTCAATCAACCAGCAGCAGCAGCACCCGTAGTGTAGTTAGATCACAATAATCATAACACCTTCTTAGTGATTGTTATTATTTATACCCGAGGCTGATCACACACACACACTCACACCACACACACCTTCGTGCTTGACAATATTTGATTTCTAAAAAAAAAACAATTGAATGAGGCAATGTGTCCTTCCAATTGAAATATTTTAAATCATTCCATCACCACCACTAGGCACAAGTCACAGGATATGCTGCGCCCAATTTTGTAACTAAACCGCTTATTCTGTTCCACATTGAGATACAGAGGCTTTTTGGAGTCGAGCAGGACGAGGACGATGATGAGGACGAAGTTAGGGGATATTGAATGTTAACATTTATTTGTATAAGCTGCAGAACATTGTTGGAATTAGAGGAACCTGCATAGTTTTTTGATATTCATGTAGATACATGTAAATGCCACTCACTAAACTTAAGTACAGATGGATATAGCTACCGATGGCATCAAGGATAATTGCATTATATTTGTAATATCAAAACTGTTCATAGTTAAGGCACGGCAAGCAAAACCAGAAATCCGAAAATGATAACTAACAAACCGAACACAGATATAATACAAGAGTGTACATAAGTTGACTAGAGATCGATATAAAAATATAAATAGAAATTGAAATGAAGAAGCTACAACAAAGTGCATATAATTTTGATAGTTAAGATAATTTTAATACATTTTTTAAGATACAGCAGAGAGGAGAGCAACCCAAGTACTACAATAAGCGAATCAAATAGGAAAATTGTGAGGAGATGCCGTGGAAATTACTCCATTTTTACAAAAACCTCGCCCCCCACAGGCTCGTTAATTGGTTTTGTTGTTATAACCATAAAACCGTCAATAATGCAATAAACATTCGCGTAATTCTTACTATTATTGTTATTATTATCATTGTTGTTATATAAAGGAAAACATTTGAATTTGAGAATTGCACAATGTTTTTTTATACACCACGCAAATTGGCTTTGTCAGTTCAAAGAAGGACGAAACTCGTTTTACAAATTCGATCAACTTGAGAGCATGTCCCGCATTTAACAAGGACACACCACACACGCATTGAACAAATGGACATTAATTTATACATATATTATGATGAGAGAAATAATGGAAAATAATAGAACTAGAACGCATATTGAATAATAAATGAGACATACATATTATTGAAGGAAATTAAAAAGAACATAACAAAACAAATGCACTCCATTGGCCTTTATTTTTTTTCGCTTGGAAACTATTTGGGGGAAAATCGCTGGACCCGGTAAGTAAATCTCATCGCAGCTGGGATAGGCAGTCAAATGGCCACTACATATAAACCTTTGCCATTTTCCATCCGGAATATTCGATGAAGTAAATTACACAAATCCCCAGCATTTTTACCCAAACCACCAGAAGTTATCGCCAGCCATCGTCCGTCATTCCAGGCCGTTGGCTTTCCCCCAAAATGCAGAGTGATTTCAGTTTCACAGGGGAGCTGGGTACCATCTCGAGGTGCGATGTGGGTGGCTCGGTGGGTGGGATTCCTGGTTCCATCCAGTGGGTGGCTCGGTGGCTCGGTGGGTGGGCAGCACCCACCCCTTGTGTATCGACGCAGTCGCGAGCACTCCACCGCCGACATCAAAATGAAATGAAGTGAAATGAAATCAAAGGCATCCAGCGTTGATGGAGGCACCAGAAGCCAACGCATTGAGGCACACACATGGCACAGTCGCGGTACACAAGGGAGAGGGATGGGAGACAAAGAATGATAAGTACACTCAAAGAAAGTTTAGGTAATTATCTTTTTACAAAAGTTCCTAATATAGAACTCGACTATACTCATAATAAGTACTATACACTAATTACTATAATCATAACCTTGTTTATGATTTAAGAAATATAATCAAAAAACAATTACCTTAAACGAATTGTTAAAATTCTGTAAATGATAGATATGAGATGAAAATTAATTCGATTGTCAAGTTGTTGCAAATAAACAAAATCCTATTTTTTAAACCACACAACCCTCCAACAAGGTTACCACCATGATACAATTACATATAATTATATCAGTATATATATTATATATAAGTATAATTGTGTATAATTGTATCATGGTTACCACCATCTTGCAGCTAGACCCCGTAAGGAATTATAGTGCAGATGCAACCATTTTGAGCTTTGTTTTAGGGTTGTCTGAAAATATCGATATGTCGAGACTGTTGGTCATTATAAAGATTAATATTTAAAGAAAAAGTCAAATAGAAAAGCTTAAACTTGACTTTAATTACCATTTAGGAAATATTATTAAAAGAGGTTATTAAAAGGTTTTTAAAAATGCAAATCGATAGCAAGAAGCAATCAATTTTCATAACTTATTTCGGATATTTCTTGGATAATGCGATAGTTTTAAAATTGAATACAATATTTTTTAATATCTAAAAGTTTTAAATATCAAACAATACCATATTTATGATACAGTATTGAAAGGAATATTCTTTTGGCATATGATAAAAGTCTTTTTCTCATTCTCTCCCTCAATAGTCAACATTAAATAAAGTATGGAAAATTTAATTCACAAGGATTTCCTTAAATAAATCATGTTCCCCTTATCCTTACATATTTTTTGATTCCTGGAAACCTTTAAGTTCAAGAAGGTATTTTCCATTTCAAATATGACAACTGAAACTCAGCCAAGGATATCGCATAACCTATTTCTCTGCCTGTAGCTTTTCTTCTCTTAGATGGGGGAGGTCGTCCGTCCGCACATCCTTGCCACCAGATGATGTTTACACTTGAGCTGCAGCATTGGCAAACACAATCTACATGCCACAGTCCCCCCTGTCGCTATTCCGCCGATTTCCTTCGGTTTTTGTGCGCTTTGCGAAAAGAAATTTTGCGTGGTTTCTGCGGAGCTGAGAGCCGAACGCTGGCTGCCTTCAATCCAAGTTGTGTTTGTCCTGGCAAAAGCCAAAAACTGAGTTAGACCGACTTTGTGGTGGCCCTCTGTGCGGGAATATACCACGTGAGTGGATAAGTGTGGTTAGTCCTGAAAAAAAATCGAGGGAAGGAGAAAACGATGTCATAACCGTAAGCTCCAGTTGATCCTGCATCGATTAGTCGGGAAGTGGGTTCTCTCCACACAATCCTGCCGCAAAGTTGCGAGCACAAATCGCAACAAGGACGAAGGACCTCGGGCCACGCAGCCCTCTCAACAGGTTAGAAGTGGACCAGTGATGTAATGTTCTTGTTTAGTTCCATATATCTGAAGATTTTGGAGTACCTTAGATTCCTTTTTACTAAATATCTTCCCTTAGTATTTAATATCTTGTACTTGAAAGGAACATCAAATCATGAGTAATACTTATATTGTAAAAAGCCGCTTTGAACTTTTGGTAACTAAGAGTCCTTTGGTTTCCCTGAAAGTATATATGTACCTGTTCTCATCACTGCCGATTTTCCACCGATTGATGAGTTGATGAAGCTGTGAGTGGGGTACTGAGGGTGGTGTCCAAATGAAACGCTCCACTTGGAGCAGCAATTGAGAGAACAACGAGCTTAACAAGCTGCCATTGCGCCCTGGGCGCTTTTTGTTTCTGCCTGTGTCTGTGCTGGCGAGGATTGAGGATTGAGGTAGGAGAGATGAGGATTGAGGACTGAGGATTGAGGACCCAGGATATAGCTGTGTGGAGGTAGTCGGCACTTCAATCGAACACATTAATGTGTCACTTTTGTCGGCTCCCGGAGCAAGTTTCGTTGCGTCAGGAATGCCATAAATCAACACCCCGGCCATCGCCATGGAGAGCTATCGATTAGCCGTTCTAACCTTCGGCTTGGATTGGATTGGGCTTGGGCTTGGGATTGGGATTGGGATTGGGTTTGGGTTTGGGCCATGAATGGGAAGCGTGCCGGTGCAGCGGTGACTGCGGCCGCCCAGCCTGGACAGGTGCTCCTCACCTCACCTCACCGGGCCTTGAGCCTCAGAATTTATGAACTTGACTTTCGGTTAGCCTCCTTCTCCTGCTCCTCCTCCTCCCACCTCCTGCCTCTCGTCATCGGTTCCGGCCAGACACGAACGAGTATGAAAAGGGCTTGCATGACTGCAGGAAATTACCATAATTTCAATTTAAGAAATTAAACGAATTCCGCCATACTGGGCTGAAAAGAGAGCATCGTTGAAAGACGAAGTTGCTAAGGATTTTTAAGCTTAGGACTTTGGGCTTATGAGGAATAAATCATAGGTATATAGTTTGCACCTCATCTTCTTCATATATTACTTATTCCGAAAAGTATTACTACATCTCTTAGAATGAACATTAAAAAATGTAATTTTAATACAATTTAATACAATCCTTATACAACTTAATTGCGATAGTATCGATTAAGCCTCAGAGTTGTCTTTGACCAAATTAGTGACAACTCTATAAAGGTTAAGGAAACCTTTTACTTGGCGACCCTGATAACTTTTTCACCCATCACTAGCCGGAGCACATTTTTTAATTGCTGCTCTTCCGGAAAATAATTAGCACAATGAATCGGCTGAAGCGTAATCCCCTCCTGCAAGTGGCCAAGTGCGAGATGTGTCCCAATCAAGTGACCAACTTCGTGACCGGACTGTGTGGCCGCTGCTCCTGCATTTGGGCCAACAAGCGGAATCTGAGTCGCGCGACGCTTAGTCCATATATGGTGATGGCAGCCGCTGTTACCCTGGCCCAGAGTATTCCGGATCCTCACTCGATGCATCCAACCTTCAGGAAAGTCATCGAGAAGGTCAAGATTCGGCGCAGCAAGAAGGTGGACCTCTTCCAGAAGCTGCGCAGCCAGTTCCTGGACAGCGTTATCATCGAGCAGTTCCACGTGCAGGCGCCACGCCCCGTTGTGGAGGATGACTACTGGAATGTGCCGGAAATCGTCGACAGGGACTACATAATGTTCCAGAACCAAGTGGATCTCCTTCAAGGGATCAATATCGCTTCGCCTGCCGACTCTGACCGTAACAACAACATAGTGCCTGAAAAATAGGAACCCCGGAGTAAATGGATTTTACAACTTCATCAAGAGACTTTAGACTTATACAAACAATGTTTGCTTAATTTATTACCAACATTTTAATATGTATCGAATATAAATTGTGATAGATAACACAGATTATACATTGTTTAAAACAATAAATAATAATTATTACTTGGCTGATAATGGCTCACTATTTACTCATTGACTATAAATACAGGCACTCTCAATCACTCTCTGCATTTCTCTAGGCATGCCTCTTTCCCTTTCCCTCTCACTTTCTCTGTTATGCTCTTTACCCGGAGGCTGTACATGCATGCACTCCCTGCCTTTCTCTAGAGATGTCACACTCTCTCCCGCTCTCTCTCCCTTTCTGTTCTCTTCGCTGGGGCACTATAAATACGGGTGCTGCAGTCGCTCAGGCCTCAGTCTGTTTGCGGCCCCCCCCCGGTGTTAACATCTATGTTTAATGATAGTGATAGTGATCACATGGCCAATGGAATACATCTGGATACTCAGGGTGAAGCTCAATTCGATGATTCCTGAAAAAACTTAATTGAACCACTGGAAGAAATTAAACAACAACGGAAATGGATAGCCACGTGTCCTCTACTACGGTAAGTCTTAACCATGACAATTATAGTATGTATATAGACAGAATGTATATAAATATCTACAACTAGCTGTGCTAGCTATGCATTGATTTTAAAATTAATTTACTTATTGCCGGGTTCCATGGCATTGCTTTATTCTCAAAGTTAGCTTCTTTTCTCGTTCAAATTATCAGGTTTGGCCCTCATTAAGAATTCGACTTAAAAGTTTCTTAGTTAAAATCAAACCTGCAACCTGCAATAAACAATAATAAAATAAACAAACACTTGACCATTATATTCAGAAAATTCGTATATTGTTGAATTTCTTTAAATATGCTATTTCGAACCAAACATTAGCAATGCATCCCGATCATTATCTAGCCAATCACCAGCTCGGCCGTTTTCCAATTGCTGTCCAGGGAATCTTCGAAAGGATTAAGTCCGGTGTCCTGTATCCGGTGTCCTGTAATTGACACTTTTGTCCGATATCATAAATTACCCAAAAAACAGGCTGAAACATTTCTACACAGCCGAAGTGAAAACCAATTGAACAAATTTGATGGCCAGGTCATCATTACAGTGGCCAGGATAGCCAAAGCTGGCCATCGGACATTGGCCATCAGAAATCAAGCTCTGGACTGTCTCCTGGGGCTCATGGACATTTTGCTAATGAAAATGTTTATTCAAATTTACGTCAATGGATGTGTTTACACGAATGACCATCAATCTACATAAATAAGCGCAAGTACTAAGCCCGGGCAATGAGTGTGTGTGCGAGTGCGTGTGTCGACCAGATTGTATTGTTCTTTGCCGAGCGAGAGGCCATTGTTCAACAATTTGTTTAATGAGAAAACTAATAAATCAAATGCGCCATCAATTACAATCAAATTTATTCTGGAACACCGCCGGCAAATGGAACCACTTGGGCGCGTGGATCGATGCATCGATTTCTTTGCAGATTGGATTCGATTTAGATGGGAAAGTGAGAAGTTGAGATTTAAATAAAACATGTTCAAAGCTAATACATATATTAAATAATTTTTATTTACAAAAAGATAGATATATGTATAACTGCTTTGTTTTTATAGGAAAAAATATAGTTAAATGATTGGGAGAAAGCGTATTAGGAATACTGAATATAATTATGTAAAAGCGGTAAATTATGGAACCTAAAATATGAAATAAATTAAATTAATTTCAACTCAATTATTATTTTCCAATGGGAAATCCTTTTTTTTATACCCTTGCAGGGTATTATAATTTCAGTCAGAAGTTTGCAACGCAGTGAAGGAGGCACTTCCGACCATATAAAGTATATATATTCTTGATCAGGATCAACAGCCGAGTCGATCTAGCCATGTCCGTCTGTCCGTCTGTCCGTCTGTCCTTCTGTCCGTCTGTCCGTTTCTACGCAAACTAGTCTCTCAGTTTTGAAGCTATCTGAATGAAACTTTGTAGTTAGCCTTCTATATACTCTCACTCGTATATATGTCGGAACGGGCCGGATCGGACGACTATATCATATAGCTGCCATAGAAATGATCGGAAAATTTTTACAAAAAAAATTATAACATTTTCAGTTTTCAACAGAATTTGATCAAATTTTAGATATAGTTGTTTCATATTATTCTACAATTTTTTGTAAAATTTTATGAAAATCGGACTACTATATCTTTTAGCTCCCATAGGAACGATCCAGAAAATAATACAATTACAAAATATAACATTTTCAGTTTTCAACAGATTTTAATCAAATTTGAGGTATAGCCATTTTATATCAGTCTTTTGTGTCAAATTTTATGAAAATCGGACGACTATATCATATATGTAGGTGCCATACAAACGATCGTTAGATGTGGAGCAAAAAATTTGTGACTGTAAAACTGCAAATATTATATGTATAGGTGAATGAAATGAAAGCAGGTATTACTTCTTTGTTTTTTAACACAAATATGTATAATTTATATTGTATGGATTCCTAGTCATAGAAGTTCTATTTGCAAGGGTATATAAACTTCGGCGAGCCGAAGTTTGCTTCCTTTGTCTTTTAAATCTGTAAAATGTTTTCTTAATATGTATTTATATATTTTGTTTATTTTCAGCTTGTGGTATATTCAAGAGCCCCGTCTGCTTTGCGTCTGGCCCAAAGGATGTTGATCCTGTGCCGAACAGCGGTCAGTGGAGAAGAGGGAGTGCCTCTGCTTGCTAGGAAATGAAGGGGTTTCCTTCTCGCCTGGATGCTAAGTGGCGGGATGAGAGGCCAGGCGAAGGACATTAGTCAAGTGCAACAGCTCTCAAATAAACATAAATTGAGCAGGCTGCGCCAACGGAGAACGGGGAATGGAAACTGGAGCAGGGAGCAAGGAGCAGGGAGCTGGGAAACTGGCAGGACTTTGGACTTGGGACACAGTTGCTGCACTCGCCGCCTGGTGTCGTAATTAAAGGCATTCGCGCAATAACGAAGAGAAATGCCCGCTGCCAACGAACAGAAAGGATGCGCTCCTAATTTATTTGTTTTTCTCACTTGACTTTTATTTACACGTGCATTGGCATGTGAGTGGCATGGAGGAGAAAGGAGACCGGAGGAAGCTGGGAGATTGGGTAAAGCTATGGCAACCAACATCGTGCCGCCGTTTGTTACCTTTTGTTTGTGAAAGTTCTCCGTGCGCCTTTTCGGGGCCAGGGCAAAGTGCCAAATTGGCCTAATGGCGTTAATTTGAATACGAGTCGAGACTAAACCAGCGACAAAACCAGAGCCAGAGACCCACATCAAAGGTCGTTTGCACAGCTTTACACATTGGTTTCGGTTTAAGTTTCAGTTTCGGATGCAGATGCAGATGCAAACACCGGATCAAGATGTACGGAGACTGGGTGCAGTTGCCAAGCCAGCCCAGAGCCAGTTTAATGGAACACACACCCACTGCATCCCACTGCCCGTCCTTTCCCCCACTCACAATGCAAATCAAAGCACTTAAAAAGTTGAGCAATTTGGCAGGGAATGCTAATGGAAGTCGAGTGCATTCCTGGATTGCTTTTCGGCTTTGCTTCATTTAAGTCTTTAGCCTTCGTTCATGTTATATACTGAACCCCGATATGAAAATATATAGCAAGGGTGGATGGGTTATGTCCACTTGGTTGGTCTCATAATAGGTTTTTATTCACACAAAATACAGATTTTTAATATTAATTAATAAATATCCCTGCAAATCCTTTGCATTTTGTCAAAGTCAATACATTCACATGGCAACATGGCATCTGTGTGAGCTACATATGAACTTATTCTGGCAAAATATAGCTAGAGAAAGCTAATATATCTGTACTGTGGCATTCAAAATTGGTATTAATTCAAATAGAGTTGCCATGGAAAGATAGAACTCTTTCAGTTACATATAGAGTTGTTATTAATGTACAAGTTAAATTAAATGTTAAACTTTGTTATTTCATCTACTGAATTCAATTCTATATTCAAAATCATCAAATATATTTATTTTAAATTCCTAACAAATACATTTTTATATCACTTCTTATAATTTGATTGGTAAAAGAGGCAACAACTCTGAATAAAACAAGTATGCGTTCATACTTAAAAAAATACCATAGCAATAAAAAGCGTATCCTTTTTTGTGATCTATTAGGTCTCTCATTACATGTCACACTTTTGTGCCACCTGTCAAAAAGAAAAAAGAATTTTAATATACGTAAAATCTCTCTTTCGCAATGGCGCCGTTTAATAAATGTTCATGTTGCCAAGTGAGGACCAGGAAAGTAATCAGGGATCGAGCAACCAAGAAGAACATTTATGTTTGCCCGGTAAGAGAATATTTCATAAATGAAACTTGTCCCATTTTCTTAGACCCTGCAACTCCGTAGGCATGTTTTAAGTCCAAGAAATACCTAGCAAACAGTAATAAAAAGAAGGTTCAACATGAGGAGGAGATAGCTTTTGAGAATGTTGACGAGAAGAACTCGCAGGACGATGTGCCGGAAAATCAAGAAAACGAGGTTATAAACGAACTTGAGAAACCCCTGGAAAAGAAGGGAAAGCTAACTGAATCCCAAAAGAAGAAGGAGAACAAGACCCCGAAGAACGCGCAAGAGACTTCGCTGAACGATTTGATTGAAGAAGTCCCACAAACTTCCACATCCGCAAATTCCAATGGGCCACCCAAAATCACACCTCCAATGATGGAAATCGTGGTTATGAACAACCGCAAATATATTGCCGTCAGTGAAACAGCAGATGCATGCAACGAATAAGTGAAGACTGTTTAACCTTATTGCCACGCATGCGCATTTGCATAATCGCCGAGCTGAGAGACTGGTGGCAACTAAACACAAATACACTTCGCATACATACATATATTAACTGTATAAAACTTGTAACATCGATATTATCATGCTTTCTGTATTTTACTTTTGATCTTTGGGACTTATGATAAGCCGTATACATGTTTTTATTTAATTAAAACATTTGTTTATAGAAATGTGTTTTTCTTTACAATGTTACCAGCTAAGCTTATAAGCTTAATGCTTTCTTGGGCAACTGCATTTTCGTTGCCAAATCTGGGCAGATTTGAAGTTCTCTCTGTTGACGCTAAAATTCCCAATAAGTTCTGCCTACAAGCCAGGGGTATTAACGTTGAATGTTCAATTTATGCATCGTCATTTAGTTCTTGCACAATTTTGCGCACCTTTAAACAACTGTAATTTAGTTGGGAACGTGGGCGTATTAAGTTCTAAATTTGTGTGGCTGTTGTTGCCACTTTTGTTACACAGGATGTGCGTGATGCGGCGGTATTTGTTTACTTCCCATTTCCGTTTCCGCCGCGCTCCGCTGGAAGGCATTGCAACTGCACTTTCGCCACCAATTTTTGGTGGCCACTGCGTAACCCAATGCGACTCCAACTCCTCCGATTTCATGTGCGTGATTTTCCAACATTTCCCTAGAGCAGCCCTCCCATAAAACTTTTAATGGAATTTCCATAATCATGTTTTAAAGTTACCAAGGATCCTGAAAAGTTTGGTTTTATTAGAATCGATTAAAAGGCAGAGTATACTTTGGCCGCTTAGACAATATCCAAATCAGTGAGTGTCACATTAATTGGCATTCATTTGAATTTAGGTTAGTGTGCTGTCGTTGGATATGTACATATTTATATACTTTTTAATCAGACTTGACTTGGAACTGAATTTATTTAAATGGAAAGAAAAACCTCTGGGTTAAGTTGCAAAATACAAAATGGTTTGTATTCTTTCTGTTGCATTCTTTCTTTGTTGCATAGTGAAACCAAAGAAATCAGAGAGACCTATCGCCAATCTTGGAAGGAACTTGAATTTACATTCTCTATCTATAATCCCCTAATAATGATGAGGCATACATATGTGTAAATATTATGAAAATTTAGTGGGAAATTCGGGGAATGAAAAATGCCTTGTCGAAAGCTTAGACTTCCTTGGACGTCATGGAATGTACAGAGAATAATTAACTCCTCGTCAATCCCTCAATTACCATTTTAAATAATGATCCAAGCCAACTTAGAAAAATTTGATTAGTCGACGTGGCACCGACACCCAGACCAGACCGCATACGAATCAACCATGTTGACGAAGATATTGGCCAAAAGACCTTTAACCCGTCCTATATTTGTGATATAAACCATGATGAAAAGAAATATTAATTTTCCTGTTTCAAATACAAAAGTAAAAGCTAAAGGTTATAATTTGTTATAATTACTTTGAAAGCTTCTAAAACCTTACGTAGTTTTCGTTAAAGTTTAATTTAAACACCGCGAAACCGTTTCGTTTCGCTACAAAAAACTACAAAACGCACTTTGCTTTCGTAAGAACTTTTAATTAAATGCGTAAAACAGCTTACGCAATTAGTTTGGCATTAATAAGTTACCTAATTGTCATTTGAATCGAAAGCTAACAAGTCCAACGTTCCGCGATACGAATTAGTTACCAAAGCGCTGACGCCGGGATCGCACAGATAATCGCCATGTTTTCCCAGATATGGGACTTTATGAGGACACCCTCGGAGGATGTGAAACTGCCGCTCTTGGGCAGCCACTGGCCTATCCTGACCATTATAGGCACATACTTGTTACTTGTGAAAGTGATTGGCCCGAAGTTTATGGAGAATCGAGAGCCATTCGATCTTCGCGCTGTGATCAAAGTTTACAACAAAATGCAAATCGTGTACAATCTCCTCATGTTCGTATTTGTAAGTGATTAATTTTTGTGCTCATGAATGATCGTGAACAAGAATATATTAATTTTATGTAACAATCCACAGACCATCCACTTTATGTTTGGCCCAGGAAACTTTGATTTACGGTGCATCCGGAACTTGCCCATGGATCATGAGTACAAGAACTGGGAGCGCATCCTGTGCTACTCATACTTTGTGAATAAATTCATAGACATGCTGGAGACGTTCTTCTTCATCCTGCGAAAGAAGGATCGCCAGATATCCTTCCTGCACGTCTTCCACCACGTCTACATGATGTACATACCCTTTTTTTATATACACTATATAGGCTATGGGGGCCACGGCCTCTTCGTTGTCTTCTGGAATATGCTCGTGCACAGCATTATGTACATATACTATTACCAGTCATCCCTCAATCGGAATTCAAAGGCTGTTCTTTGGTGGAAGAAGTACATGACCACCATCCAGTTGATCCAGTTCGTTATCGTCCTGTTGCACAGCATCTATACCCTCTTTCAGCCCGACTGTGAAATCGCCAAACTCTCATCGGTTTTGTGCGCAATTTTTGCCGTTGTATTCCTTATATTATTTATTAACTTTTACATTAGCACTTATATTCTTCCAAAACAGAAGAAGAGATTAGAATAGAGGCATGGCAAGTACAAAAAAAATTCGTAGATAATGAATACGAATTAATTATGAATAAATAAAGTTCAGATCTTATTATGTTATGATTTCCGAATAATAACCATTGCGTTAAACTTTCCAGATCATCTCAAGCTTTGAACAAAAAAGACCCAGACAACGAGTAAAATTAAATATTATTTCTCACAAGAGATTTAATCCATAAGCCATAACCCCTTTAGTCAATTTGACCTTTTCAAATCTTAAAAAATGTGTTAAGGGCTCATAACATTGCCTTAACCATAGCTATTTTTTGATTGTTCAGCGTTCTCTCGACATGTATGATACTTAATGCATAAACATTTACTTCGCTTGCATAATACATAAACTAATTTAAATGCAGTCGATACTTTGTTCAAATGCCTTTAATGTCAAACAGCTTGAACCCGAAATGCATTGAGGCAATCGGGACATGGACTTCGCACTATGGGCCTGGAAGTTCATAGTTTGGCCAAAATTCTGTAACTTCTAAAATAAATTTCATTCTCAAAACATTGAATTTTATGTGTTCAAAAATTAGTAATAGAAAATAATATTTTTTTATGAACATAATCCCTACCAAAGTTGAAAAATATTTCCTTTTTTTTGTTTTTCATTAAAAAAAAAATAGAACAATTCGATTTGAATCTCACTTTACAAAAGTAAGTATATCGAAAAAATATATTTGTTAAATTAAATGTAGTAGTTTTTTAGTTTTAAGCCCTTAAAGTTTAAATTTCCGGTCTCAATTATATGAACGGCTTTCAAGCAATCTACCGCAATTTTTGTTTTTTACTTCCAAAATGGTCTCTATTAAAAACAAAACAAAAACAAAAAAAAGTAGTTTTTAAACCAATAATTAGTTTAAGTTTTAAACAAAACAAATAAATTTTATAGATGCTTGTATAATGTGGCACTAAAAGTATGCCACAAATTTTTTAAATATATTATTTCTTGCCTGCCTTTAGACAGTATAATAAAGAATTTTTTTAATAATATAAGTTTTAAAATTTGATTTTTGAGTGCGCATTTGACACAACTTATACGTAAAAGCGAAATATTCAACGTTATTTTTAAAATGTTTTTCAATTTGATCGGAGGTGGTACGTCGAGGTACCCTAAGTATGAAATCACAACTTGTAAAAAATGGGGGAAATACAGTGTTCTTTTTAAATTTGTTTGTAAAGTAATATATGTAATTTAAAAAAAAACATTTTTTTTCTAATTTTGGGTTCTACTAGTTAGATTAGGAGCATATCAAAGTGACTATATCTGGCCGCATAGGGGCAGGAAATTTTTATTTTTGCCAATAAAATGAAAAAAAGAACGCAAATATCCACTTTGATCAGCTGCCATTTCGTAACCATTGAATAGAAAGTAATATAATTTTGAGGAAAGATAGCTTAATCTATCCTTTTTATTATGCAATTGTTTTTTTCCATTTTCTTAAAACAATTTTTGACTCTTTTGGCCAAAATCCGGCCCGCCTGGCCCATAGTGCACCGATCCTGTGGGTTAGCACGTGATTAGCATGCTCCATCCATAGGCCTGGGACCGAGCACATGGTAGAGGCACATTGCTAACCTCTTTTAATTAGAATATAAGACCCGAGCTAGGCCAGTCGAACGATTTATGATGCCAAAAGGGCCGCCCAGCCTGCATTTGCATGGAAATCGCATGCAGCGAATTGGAGTCCAAGTGCTTGTGTAGCCAGAACGCGTGCTGAGTAATTGCCGTTTTAAATGACATTAAATGTGCATTGTGCACATTGTTCCCTTGCAGTCGCACTGCACTATATCCCTTCGACTTTTCCCTTAAGCAGTTTGCATGAAAAGCCCTATAGTCTTAAAAATAACTATTCAAAAATTAACAGCTACTGTGTTATTTTTAACATTTTATATTTAGAAATGTCGTATCCTTGAGCTTGTGGTCTGGTAGCCAAAAAGAGGATATAAGTCATTCAGAGGATGTTCTCCTAACACAACAATTCAATTATATTTCCTTTCAACACAGTATCTGGAGGATATTGAATATTAAATATTTGAATACATATACGATTAAACAATAGTAAAAGTTGGAAATTCACTTGGAGGTGCTCGCCCTTTGAAGCCAACACTGAACGTTGAATAATTGATCTTTTATTTACCAAATTTTAATCCTGTTTACATTTTGATTTACCTTTGTATGGGGTACAAGAATGTTCGTAGAATATTTTTTTTAATATGTAATTTAAAATGGACTTTAAGTTGGACTTGGGACAATTTTAGGTCTATTATTCATAAATTATTTACTTTGAAAATCCTAAGAATAGAGCTTTTAGAGGAATGTAGAAAACATTCCCCGACAAACACTTTACGATTGAGTGAAAGAAAAAACTAACTATAAATTGTAATTGTAAACCACTCATCTATAAGGTATATTAGCTCAACTGCAGTCGACGAGGTCAAGCGATCGGTGCAGGGACACCGATCCTGCGGGTCGTACATGATTCCCATGCTCCTTTCACAGGACTATGGGCTAGGCCATTCCGGGGATTTATGGCACCGGAAGGGCTACCCAGTTGGAATTTACATAGGAATCGCATGCGGTGAATCAGAGTCGAGGTGCCAGCTGAATAATTGCGGCCATGCAGTGACATTAAAGCGAAGCCACAGTCAAGTGCAGCGCCTGTTCAAAACCGGAGTTGGGTGCTTAGGTGCCTTCTGGCTGGGAGTGAGTCTGGGTTTGGTCTGGGTGTGGTCTGGGTCCCCGGTACACGGGTTCGTGGCTGTTCCCATTTGGCTCAGCTGGCCGGGCCTGAGAGCGTGCTGAGTAATTGCCGTTTTAAATGACATTAAACGTGCATTGTGCAGTTCCCTTGGAGTCACCACAAGACCCCCTTTGGTTTTCGATTTTTTGTTGCTATTTTTGTAATAAAAATAACTAGGCTATATTTATAGAGATATAATAATATATATAACAAGACCATTCAATTGATGATGATCCTTTACTACGTACTTTAAAAGTGTGTTGCATGAATAATAAATTAATTAACGCACTGTCCATATCGTTTACGATGTGCCATTGTGTATAAAAGTTCTTCAGCTAAAAATATAAAATTCAAATTTCATATATTAACTTGAAACAATGCATTAATTTTGTTTAGTTTACTGTTTATACTTTTACGTTTTAAAAACTATGGGTTGATTGCTGATGCATTTATTAACTTAAAAATACAAATACAACCCCATCTCATCTCACTTTACTGCCGTAAATATAATATAACATTTTTCCTTTGAAATGATTGAGGCGTAATTACATTTTAAAAACTTATTTACAAAAATCTTGTAAAGGAACAGAAAGGTTTTTAAGCAGGATTATAGATTCCTTCAGAGTAACAGATTGGGTTAGAGATTCGAGATGTCAGATTTTATAAAGATAATTACAGAGTCAGGAAAGTGGACTACACACATAGTTTTAATAGTTAATTATATATGTAGACATAGTTAATTGAAATGTTGAATTGAGTATTGAAAATTTAATAATTATTAATCATTTTTATTGGGTTTAAGAGATACAGTCTAGACTCTAGACCTTCTTCCGGTTTTTCACTACGTACGTCCGGTAGTAAAATTTACCAAACATAACAGCAAAGGTTGCGGACAAAGAACCGGCTACATAAGCCACAGGACGGGGCGCCTGGCAGTCAGGCTGTGACAGGATTAGGATGCAATACATCATCATACCGGCGAACTGGATCAGCTGAGCGATGGTGATGTACTTCTTCCACCAGAGACTCGCCTGCACCGCCGGGCTGATGGACGACAGCAAGTAGTAGATGTACATAATCGTGTGCACCATCACGTTCATTAGCATCATCAGGGAAACGGAGCCACCGGGGCCGTAAAGGGTTCCGTAGATGTATACATAGAGGACCATGGCAATGTGATGGAAGAGATGCAGGAAGGACACCTGCCGATCCTTTTTGCGCAGCACAAAGATCACTGTCTCGAGCAGATCCACGAACTTGTTGATGATATAAGCATTACTCAAGAAACGCTCCGCACCCTTGAGCCAATTATCTTGTGGCAATGTGATGGGGCAAGTCAGATCGTAAGGCTTCAGCACAAAGAGGATGTATGAAGTCTGCGAAAATCATTCGTATGATGTACTCCCTCCAAAACAATTCAATTATATATCCCTATACTCACGCTTATGGCTACACTGCCGTTGTACAGTATCTGGAAGATATTGTATGCCTTAATGAAGCCACGCAAATCGAAGGGCTTCCGATCTGCCATTAGCCAAGGACCCACCTTCAGCACGAACAGCAGATAGCTGGCCAGGATGGCCACTGTGGGCCAAGGACTGGATGTGAAAGCTACCTCGGAGTCTACAGGTGTCAGCATGGTCGTTCCCACAATCCCAAATGGCTTTGGTTGAATTCGTGAACATGATTATTAGGAAAATAAATAGTCCACTAAAACGTGTCTTAATTAAATTGTAAATTAAAATACATAATTTATAAAGTACAGTAGCTAACCTGTACAACAAAACATTGTATGTACATTGTAGGTTCTATTGTATAACCATCGGCACAGGTGCTTTTCGCACTTTAAAGTTAATACTACACACACTAGTCGGCACACAAATTTTAACAATAAAGAATTTATATATATCTAATATAATGTTTCTTCTTCGGATCTTTAAAATATATACAAAAAAAAATAACAAAATATTATGATTTCAAGTAGTGGCATAAGTATTTTGAAAAATATTTACCAGTAAGGATAAAAACTTTAAAGTAAAAAAATAAAATAATAATTAGCAAATTAGTAAAGTAGGTCATTTGGCTTGAATAACTTTTTAAATGCGTCTCCGCATTGAAACCACCAAACTGTAAAGGATCTCTAGGGAATGAACCCCATTAAATTTTTTTATTGCAATTTAAAATAGACCGACGATCTTAATAATATTTAAGTCTGGATTTTGGGAAGTCCTGTTCGAGACGGTTACGCTAACATTCTTTACAGGATGTTGTTAACAATACAGATGTTGCAGAATAAACGACTCACCAATTAGCCTTTTATTCCGAATATAGGGAAGGACCTCCAAATATTGTCCTTGCTTTTTTGAAACGATTATTGGTTCACTATTGACAAATGGTCTGTGTTCTTTGCCCTTGTAGTAATATGTAATAAAAGCATACAAATACTTTATTTTGTGAAGAATTTAACATAAAGGGGTTTGCATCTTACCATAAAAAACCTCTCTAGAACTTGTGCAGATATTTTTTCGTCAAGAACAGATTTTTAAGCTTATTTGTTCTTGAAATATAATATTTCACAGATCCTTAGATCCTGTCTGGAAGTCCTATTCCTTGATGTCAAGTTCTTCATCGCATCATTTTTTTTTAACTTATTAAACTGAAAATGAATATTTCAATATTTTAATGTGTCACACCTCATTTTTAATCTCTTGTTCTTTAATTCTCGCACTGAATTTTGCTACCACTAAAGACCTAATAACCAAAAACTTTTCAAATTTTTATTTTTTAATAAAATTTGTTTTCTGTCGTTTTAAGGAAAGGTACGATCAATAGATCAATAGATCAAGGTTTTGTCAAAATAATTACGACGACTAGTGTAATAATATATATAGTCCAGGGCATGATATATAGGGGAAATAGCGACCCAAAAGCTTTTGATGAAGTTTTCGGTTCCAGACTCGACTAAAATTCTAAGGTGTGCATCAGGCCAGCGATATGAGAGTAAAATGTCAATTCATATATACCCGATATTTAACGTCAATACATATGCCATGAGATGTTAATATCTTTGATTTATCTCTTTTAGAGTTAAACATGAAAATGTTTTGTAAAGATTTGTATACTCAATGAAGTCGCTTTTCTTGATCAGCATTTATAGCCGAGTCGATCTTGCCCTTTTGTCCGCCCGTATATCCGATTGTACGCTATTTAGTCTTTTAGTTTTGAATTTATTAAAAAAAAAGATTACTTTTCCAGTTGTTCCAGTTAAAAGTGATCGAGATGTACACTCTTTTCAGTCTGGGACGGTCTGGCTATGAATCTTTCTATGATGATACCGGAAGAGCAACCCAAACAGACTTTCCAAGTAGGATATTAGAATCAAAGTGTCAGCTGAATAATTACGGCACTACAATGTAATTAAGGGGAAATTAACAGTCAAGTGCAGCACTTGGTCGTTTGTAGGTTATGTTGTTGTTCTGCGGAAATAGCAAGGGTTTTATTTTTGTCGCATCATATTTACAATTTTGAAAATTGTCATAGGGTGACAGCAAAATGCATAGTTAATTGTAATACGTGTTTTATGATAGATTATAGCATATAGTAACATACGTGAATATACTACTTAGGTACTATTAGACAGACACTAGTGCGGTTTGAACATTAAACGACAATTCATTTAATTCAGCCTTGGGAACGCGACATAACGACACGTGTGCTTCGAAAAACAAAAATGATTAAAATATATATTTATATATCCCTGTTGGGAGGATAAATATAAAGATTGCCCTCAGAAATTTCGTTTAAATATAACCCGTAGAAAAATTCATATAAAATAATATTCGGAAATTGTTTATCAATATCAATAATAATAATTAAATCATGCTTCAGATCCTTAAAATCTATTCCATATTGATTTATTAAGACTTTCTTTATATTGTAGGTATGCAACACATATACCAACTATTTATTTGCATTGCATATTTATAAATTGCAACTAAGTCCCATCGCTTGGCTCTACCCCTTCAATGGCTATGCAAAACTTTTCCATGACCTACACCTAGATTCTAAGCTTGGGGTAACTTATTAAAACACAGCTGGCTAGCGTTAAGTAGGATCCATTTAATACGCTACAAATTAGCATAACAAACAAGAGTTTCAATTGTTTCAATTAGCACAAAGTGTTGATGCAATGCCTTGCCTACTGCACCTTCGCCTGTGATTTCCTCCTGCCGGGAAGTATGTAGGCTTTGACGTAAAAGTTACCGAAAAGCATAAAAAAGGCTCCTGCCAGTAGCATGCTCATGTAGATCACCGTTCGCGAAGCATCGCAGTTGGGTTGCCTCAAGGTATTGAACAAGTATAAAATAGCGAGGAAGAACTGGACCAACTGGGCAATGGTGAGGTACTTCTTCCACCAGAGGCTTGCCTGCACCTTGGCACTGACAGAGGACAGATAGTAGTAGGTGTACATGCTGATGTGCACCGCCACGTTGAGTAGGCAAACCGGAAATAGAAAGCCGCCATAGCCGCTAAATGTAATATACACATATCCGAAAACACACATGATGGTGTGATGGAAGACATGCAGGAAGGATACCTGCCGATACTTCTTCCGCATCACGAAGATCAGGGTCTCAGTCAAATCCATATACTTGTTGAAGTAATACGAATACGCCAGAAGACGTTCCCAGTTTTTGTGTTCGTGATCCAGTGGCAGTCTTTGGATGCAGTTCAGGTCGTATGCTTTCAAAACAAACAGGAAGTACAGAGCCTGTTAAAAATATAGTTTTAATTTAAAAATGTGATTCAGGACTAACCAGAGTTTGCAGATTAACTTAATTAATAAATACAAATAACTTGTCAGTCGCCTTTAATCGTTGTTATTCTTTCAGAACTTTGATATCCTATCCTATTTTTTTCCCTAAGCAATTATACTTACAGCCATTAGAGCGACACTGTTGTACACAATCTGAACAATATTGTACACTTTGATCACTCCTCGGAGATCGAATGGCTTTCGATTCTCCATGATCATTCTTCCTGCCTTGAGGACGAATACCAAGTAGGTTCCTAGGACCATCATCGGAGGCCAGGGACTACCCATTAGTGGAAACTGGACAGGATCGCCCGATACGGTCAGGGTTATGTTTCCAATTTCATCCATGATGCTAGGCCCCTCCGTTCGCTTTGATGTTTAATTTTCGACTAAGCTCGACTAAGTTCGGACTTTTAATACAAATTCAAGTGGCTGACGCCGCTGAAAATGCCTACCATTTACATAAAATGTTTAAATGAGAATTTAATTATGTGTAAAATGGCGTAGGTCTGGACAGACATAGCCGAGGAAATTAAATACCTTTGACGACCTTGTCTTTCGGAATTGTTTTAAGCACATGTGTTGTATGTACTTCGCGCCTGTTGAAACTCCAATTAAACAACTCTCGACAGCGAGGACTGTGGAATAAATCTTGCAAACGGATATATCTGGCAGCCGGAATATTCGATTTTCGTTTGCCTTCCTTTGCTGTCGTGTGTTCGTTCCCCTGACTTTTGTTTTTATATTCTTGCTCGCTTTTGGTACGTGCCATGCAGCAAAAACCATACACAAAATATACAAAAAAAAGGCCATTTGTCGATGCGAAATTGCAAGAAATTTTACTTATAAGCCAAGTCATTTTCCCCACTAACTATCCGTGGGCCATGGAATTACTCCTTATTAAGGGTTGTGGCAACGGTAAAAGTAATGACGGTGTCTGTTGGGACCCAAAGTGCTGCGGGCTGCGGTGCTAAGATGTCGGCCATTGCAAATTGAGTCATTTTTCATTCGGCGCTGGATTACATCGAAGGCCAGGCCAGGCCAGGCGAGGGCGAGTGCAGTGAGGCCTCAATGTGTCACAATTCCATGGTCATAATTGGGTCAAAGAATTTGTGTCCTTTATGTGCGACGCTTGGCCACTGAATAAGAAGGATTGTGCCGTTGCTTTTTTCTCTCTCGCAGCTCCTTGTTTTTTATTGGATTATATGGGGACAGGTGCATTAACATTATCCAGCCAAAAACAAACAAAAAGGAAAAAACAGGCAAAGGACATATAACCAAACAATTTATAATGCCCAGCTAACCTTTTCTGTTGTCTTTCTAGCCAAGGTTGTGCACTAAAAACAATCAGGAGACATGCTTGGTATGCATTTCTTTTTTTTAATCTTTCAATTAATTTTTAATTCTTTTTAAAACTTTGTGACTATCATATGAGTATGCAAAGTTACTTAGGTTTGTGTAAAACTATTTGTAATCATAGGTTATCCAAGGAATCGAATGGTTTTATTATAGTTTAATGGAATAAACTTAATAGCAAGAGAGTACTATAATACACAACTTGCTTTTATACAAAAAGCCAAGGTTTATAAATTATATTATTATCTATATTAAGAAACTTTAAACTATTTAACCTTATATCTTAAAGAACATATTAAAAATAAATCAAACATTCATTAACCCATTTTTCCCAGTGCGGCCATGGACATGTGTGTGACTTTGTAAAGTTTTCATGCCTGCCAAATTTTGTTAGCCAAATTGCGAGGTATAAAAATTGCGTCTCATTATGGTAAACTTAATATTTCATGGGCAATTTACCGAGATTGAAACCGACACACTTCAAAAACTGGGAACATAAACACTCGCACACCCGCAAGCACACACGCATAAGCCGCTATATAATTACGGTTGCCGATTTCCATTGGCACAGGACCTTCCATTCCATTCCACTCCATTCCATCCCGTTCTGCTCTGTTCTGTTCGTCCTTTCTTCATACAATTTTAAACTCAATTAAAAGTTGTGCGCATTAGACTTACTTGTGGCCAAAAGAGCGAGACACGGCCTCCACCGCCCCTGTTTTCCACCTCCGAAATGTGATTAAGTCGGGGCAGGACGAAAAGAGGGCCAAAATGGGGGCACATCCAAATGACAGTCGCATTAGTTGTCATTAAAAATGTGAGTGATACCATCTAAATGACTCGACACATACTGCCACGAGCGGAACATAGAGGCGGACTGCAGCTCTGCACTCCTGGAACGACGACAGGTGAGTCCAATTGGAGTCAAACGCCCATTGACACACATTGATACGCTCCTTAGCTCTTTGGCAGCACAAAAAGGATGAAGTAAGCCAAGGAAGCAGGTGCTTTTTGCCATTTTCTATTGAATTCTCAATGTGAACGTGCATTTGTAGAGTGCATTTTCACTTGAATAGTTTTGTAATTAAGAAATCTCCTCTTGTTTCATTCATTTTATGTCAAGTTTATTTTGATTTTGGTCTACTAAACACTTATATTTTCCTGGGACCATTTTTATGAAGGTGTAATAAACATCTTGTTATAAATTTAATTAGTTTAAATATTATTTAGTTGAATTATTATTTTAGCTGTGCATGCACAGCTAATTCAATTGAGTTTCGTAAATAATGTTGAAAGATCTCGGAAGCCTTGACTGCATCGTACATTCTGATTCCAGGTTAGTTTTATATGAACTGGTAATAAATTATTAGTAAATATATTTAGAAAATATTAAACTTCTAAATATTTTATAACTGGTAAAAGTTGGACTTCTATCAAGACAAGAAATTAGGATTTCTTGTTAAGGATATACCAAACGTAGTACATTTTCTTGGAAATAAATAAAGTATCCCGAATAAAACATCAGTATAACAAATATTTAAAGATTATTTTTAAATACGCCTAATGTAACATTTTTAGTTTTTTACGTTAAAATTTATTAATTCAATTTTTTCAACAGTTTAAATATGCAAACAATTTTTAACCAATCAGAATGTCGCCAAAGCAGATCTATAAAAAAACAAAGACATTAGATTGTGAAATATTTAACGAAACATGTGTTTAAATTCTCGGGACAATTTATAATTTAATTTGCATCGTTTCGTTGACCGACAAACATGGGCGGCAGACCATTTACTCAGCTCTCCTTGCAAAATGTGGACATGAATAATGAAAGCAAATCGGAAAGAGGCAAAACAGCAAAAAGTTAAATGCCTCTAATGACAGAAAATGAAGAAAATGACGAAAAATTGCGCAAAACAAAGGAGACAAATAATAACATGCCAAAATGGCCGCCTCGAACCGGTCTGCCAGCCGCCCCCTAGAAGCTACCGCACATCCTTGAATCCATGAGCGGGGAGAGCACGCACAGGCGAAGATAGGAGAGGGCAGTGAATTACCAACAGCGGGCGAATCAAGAAAAGCATGTGCGCGGCATAATTACGAAGCAATTAGACGAAATTATTATTGAGGTCAGTGGCGAGCGACGGTCGCGGGGAGTATCGCCAGAGCAGGCCCCTGAGAACATATGGCCATAGCCCCCATTTACTCCCCTCTCGCTATCTCCCTTCCTGCTTCCTCGGGGGTGCCGTGCCAAAGGGATGCGTATGCCATTATCATTTCACGCCGGAGCGAGGACGAAGGCGCAGCGTAATGCCCACTAAATAGCAAGCACAAAGCGCAAACCAAAACAATACTCGAAGAAAATGGGGAAAATAAATTTAAGGACAACTATGAGAGGATTCACCGAAGCTTCAGGGTGCTCTATAAAGAGTTTACTACTTCCATAGAACTATTGCATTTTATTAATTACACTGATTACAAATTTACTTGTTTTGAGATCAATTCTTTATATACATATATTTATATTATAATTAAACATGAAGAAAACATTTTTCCCGCCTACTTCAAAAGGGTTCACAAAGTATTGCATAGTTTTAGGCTACGTGTAAAAGGCACAAAAAATTCCTTTACTTTTTAAACGATTAAACTGTAATTTATTGATTTTAATTTAATTTTTGTACTATAAATTCATCATTTTTTCCCTCTGTACATTTTTTACTACAGCCAAAAGTATTTTCCCACCTTTTCTCAAGCTGGATCCCCCAAAAATCTGTCATCAACAACCATGCTGGCCGTGGGTTACTTGTTTGGACAGCTGCCACTCGGAAATGGAATTCATCTAGCCATGAAATGGCGTGAAGAGTTTCAATTAGTAAAATAAAAAGAAGGTAAGAGCTCGGCGCGTGGCTTAGCACTTGATTCAAAAGTATATTACGGAAACGCCGCCGAACAAATCTAGTGCGATGCTCGATGCTTCTACTCAGTCGATGCTCAGGTGGATCGCGTGTTCGAAGTTCAATGCTGGCCATTGAATAAAGCAGTCAAAACATGTCGCAAAATGACAATGACAAACAGGTGAACAACGTTACAACGCTTTTCCCTAGCGTTGCGCCATAGGTAAAACAAAAAACGGAAACAGGGGGCGTGGATCGACCTTAATTGTAGCTTGGCAGAGGAAAAAGACCTTGCATGCATGTTGACGGCTTGGCAGGCGCTCTCAAGCAGTTTAGTTTGTTGCATACAGCAAGTTCGTAGGTCACTGTCATGTGTTTTCCATGTTTTCTAAGAGCAAAACGATGTTCAATAATCAAATAAAGAAACCTTTAAACTATTGAAAACATTCAAATGGAACGTCTCTGAAATTAATAAATAAACCCTTTTGTGCAATTTGCTTTCATTATTCATATATATATATTATCTGAAATTCAAATTTAAATTAATCGATTTTCTTGCCCGCCAAGTAGAGTTGCCGTATTTTTCCCTTAATCGAAATATTGAATGGTGCTGCCATATCATCAAAGTTTTTAAAATGTGTAGTTTATTTTGGCAAAACAAAGCAGTTAACTGCGTGTGCTTTGCTTTTTCGTCAGTTTTCAGAATGTCATTTGCATTAGTTCTGTTAAACCTACGGATGAAGGCCCAAAATTAAATCTGGTATCGTAACAAATGATATTAAATTTAACACCAGAAATATACTGTAAAGCGAAAGACAAAAATAGTTGGCCACACTTTTTTAACTTAGTGGCAATATCTCTTCAGATCGGATTAACAATATTTTCGACACGGAATATTTTTTAATATATTGTGATTAACTAATTTAAGTGCAATGTATTTTCGTTAAATCTTGCTTATTCGCATCGTTAAAAGTGTTTAGTCGCCGGGAAAATAGAAAAAGAAAGCAGTCGCTGCTACGAAGCAAAGGGGGAGACAAGAGTAACAATGAGCAAGCGAGACAGTAGACTGAGTGTGTAGTACTGTGTAACTCCTCTAACCAAATAAAACAAAACAAAGGAGAGACAAAGGATAGAAACCCCGAAAAAGTCGCACACACACGCACACACTTGCAATTGGAAGCAGCAGCAGTATCACATCGGACGGATCAACTTAAACAAATGGAGTTTAATTAATTATAATCGAAGGATAAAGGCCTCCCCTGGCCACAGTGAAGTGCAATTTTCAGTCAAATAGTGAAGGGGACGCAAAGACGTCGCCAAATCGTGGTCCCAGCGTGTGTGTGTGTGTGTGGTAGTGTAGTGGCCGTGTGTATGCCAGTGTGAGTGCGTATGCATATGGGGTTGGAAAACCGTGAAAACTCGACGACGTCTCAAACGCACAACACTTTGGCTGACTAAGTCTCGCGGAGATCGCAGGTAAAGACAATGCCGAGTGCCTCGTTCACCTCGTCGCGCACCTACGTGCGCCGCTCCCGCCGGAAAGGAGCCAACCGCATCGCCATGCCCAACCGGCCCACGGGCAACATCATGGATCCCATGCTGCAGCAAAACGTTGCTGCGGCCGGAGCCCAGGCCAGCACCTCCGGCGCCACCAGCAGTAGTAGCAATAACAACGGCGGCGGGAACACCAACAGCAGTAACGTCTCCGCCACCAACACAGCCGGAGCAGCAGCAGCAGCGGCAGCCGCTGGAGTTGCGGCAGGCGGAGCAGCTGCCGCGTCCGCCTCCACTTCGGCAGAGTACTTCGATAGCGGTCAAGGGGCCAGCGGTTCCAGTGGCGCCAGTGCGAGCGCTGGCTTCTCTGGCAGCTTTTACAACGCCCTGCAGATGATGGATACCACCGAAAGCAGCTCAGGAGCCGGCACCAGCGGGGCAGCAGCTGGCTCCACACCACCAGCGCTAGCAACGGGTGGAGCCTCCACCTCAAAGTCGAGCTGCGCTGCAGCCGGTTCCAGTGGCGCCTCGACATCCGCAGCAGCTACAGCAGCTGCCTCTTCCGCCTCCAGTAGTCATCAGAGCCCGTACGACTTGCGCCGCAAGATCTCCGCCAGCAGCCACGAGCAGTGGCCCACAGCTTCCTCTTCCGCCGTTGCCACAGCGGCCACAGCCGCGGCTATTCTTGTCGGACCGTCGAGCAGCTCACCGCCGCTAGTTAACCCCGGAGCCTCGCCCTCCAGTTCATCGTCGTCCTCCTCCTCTAGTTCGTCATCCTCCTCGTCCGCCTCGTCGTCCAGCGCCTCGTCCAATGTCCAGGCACCATCAACCAGTGCCACCTTTCCGGTAAACAATGCCCCCACCACGGGTGCCACGCTGGCGCAGCCACCCAATGTGCACAGTTCGGTGCCGCAGCAGCATTGCGGTGCTCTGCCTGTGGGGGCGGCCATCGAGGACAACAACTATATGCTGCCCGCGAGGAAGCGCTCTCGTCGCCTCTACACACAGGGCGGTGACATGGGACCAGCTTCAGGTGCGACTGGTGAAGCGTCCGGGGCAGGAACATCTGCTGCCGGTGGAGTTGGCTGTGCACCCACCGCAGCGCAGTATCTGCAGTACGAACTGCCCGATGAGGTGCTGCTGGCCATCTTCTCGTATCTGATGGAGCAGGATCTCTGCCGTTTGGCGCTCGTTTGCAAGCGTTTCAACACCATCGCCAATGATACGGAGCTGTGGAAGCGCCTCTACCAGTCAGTCTTCGAGTACGACCTCCCGCTATTTAACCCGGAGCTGTGCAAGTTCGTCTTCGAGAAACCTGAGGAGTCAGAGTACGCCAATCCGTGGAAGGAGAGCTTTCATCAGCTCTACCGCGGCGTCCATGTTCGACCCGGTTACCAGGAGCGACGCTGTCCAGGCCGAAGCATTGTATTCTTCAACACCATCCAGGCGGCATTGGATTACCCAGAGGAACGCGCAGCAGCCGGGGTCTTTGGATCTGGTAGCGCTGGTGCAGGCAACGTTGTCTCCGCCGGGCTGTCAAACACTAGTGCCGCTGCTGGCGGAGCCGGTGCAGGCGGGGCCAGTGTCAATGCTCTGGTTAACATCTATGAAGAGCAGGTGTCCCCTACCGAGCATCCCGGTCCGCTGATATTCCTCCATGCTGGTCACTACAAGGGCGAATATCTGTTCATTGATTCGGATGTGGCCCTCGTGGGAGCTGCTCCTGGCAACGTTGCTGAATCAGTAATCCTGGAGCGGGAGGCGGGATCCACAGTAATGTTTGTGGAGGGCGCCAAGTACGCCTATGTTGGCTATCTCACACTCAAGTTTTCCCCGGAAGTAACCTCGACAGTGTCACATCACAAGCATTACTGCCTGGACATTGGTGAGAACTGCTCGCCCACCGTGGATAACTGCATTATTCGCTCCACCTCGGTAGTTGGTGCTGCCGTCTGTGTGGGCGGAGTCAATGCCAATCCCGTTATCCGTAACTGCGATATCAGTGACTGTGAAAATGTTGGCCTCTACGTCACTGACTATGCCCAGGGTACCTACGAGCACAACGAGATCAGCCGGAATGCGTTGGCGGGCATTTGGGTGAAGAACTTTGCCAGTCCAATTATGCGGGAGAACCACATACATCACGGACGGGATGTGGGCATATTTACCTTCGAAAATGGAATGGTAAGATGAAATAAAGTGCTAATTCATTATCTCTACTAGGATTTCGTAAAACCTCAAACTCCATCTAAGCATCTATACATGTATAGGCACATATAGCCTGAGGTATAGGCTCAGATTGTATGGGATATAGCTGGATGAACTCATAGAGCTTCTTTCAGCTCCTAAAGATCTTTCTGTATGAAGCTAACCTATCTGTATGCTTTGTTGACTGGTTCCGAGCCTAACATTTGGTGTCCAAACCATGGATTAAGTTATAATTAACCTCCATTTTTCCAAAGACTTGCTTTCTAGTATTTTTAGTTAATCACTTTCGATTTTATTTTATGGATAAGTTAAGCTAAGCTCTTTACTTACTTTATATAAAAGTTAATACTTTTCTGGAACTCTTTTCTAGGGCTATTTTGAGAAGAACGACATCCACAACAATCGCATCGCTGGCTTTGAGGTGAAGGCCGGAGCTAATCCCACCGTGGTCAAGTGTGAGATCCATCATGGCCAGACGGGTGGCATCTATGTGCACGAAAATGGTTTGGGCCAGTTCATCGAAAACCGCATTCACTCGAATAACTTTGCAGGTAAGGCAATGGTCCTGTAAAATCGAAATATTAGTTACTAATCCGCATCCCTTATTTTTAAGGTGTCTGGATAACCTCCAACAGCAATCCCACCATCCGCAAAAACGAGATCTACAATGGTCACCAAGGTGGCGTGTATATCTTCGGCGAGGGTCGCGGTCTGATCGAACACAACAACATTTACGGCAATGCTCTAGCCGGCATTCAGATTCGCACCAACAGCGACCCGATTGTGAGGCACAACAAAATACACCATGGCCAGCACGGTGGAATTTATGTGCACGAAAAGGGCCAGGGTTTGATCGAGGAGAACGAGGTGTATTCCAACACGCTGGCCGGCGTGTGGATTACCACTGGAAGCACCCCCGTTCTGCGAAGGAATCGTATCCATTCGGGCAAGCAGGTTGGCGTCTACTTCTACGACAACGGTCATGGTAAACTGGAGGACAACGACATTTTTAACCACCTGTACTCGGGCGTGCAGATTCGGACGGGCAGCAATCCGGTAATAAGGGGCAATAAGATCTGGGGCGGACAAAATGGTGGAGTTCTCGTCTACAACGGCGGTCTGGGGCTGCTGGAACAGAATGAGATCTTCGACAATGCCATGGCCGGCGTGTGGATTAAAACGGATTCGAATCCGACACTCAAGCGGAACAAGATCTACGATGGTCGGGATGGAGGAATCTGCATCTTTAACGGCGGCAAGGGGATTCTAGAAGAGAATGACATTTTCCGTAATACGCAAGCCGGTGTGCTTATCTCAACGCAGTCGCATCCAATCCTGCGACGTAATCGGATCTACGACGGCCAAGCGGCGGGTGTGGAAATCACCAATAATGCAACGGCAACTCTCGAGCACAATCAGATATTCAAGAACAAGTTCGGCGGTCTGTGCCTGGCCAGCGGCGTTCAGCCCATTACGCGCGGCAATAACATATTCAACAACGAGGACGAGGTGGAGAAGGCCGTCTCCAGCGGGCAGTGCCTCTACAAGATTAGCAGCTACACCTCCTTCCCCATGCACGACTTCTACCGCTGCCAGACCTGCAATACAACCGACCGCAATGCCATCTGCGTCAACTGCATCAAGAATTGTCATGCCGGCCATGACGTGGAGTTCATACGACACGATCGGTGAGTAGACGACATAAAATAACCAAAATTGTATCGTATATATTATACAACTATTATAATCAGGTACACATACTGTATCTCAAGAAAAAGTGTCAAATATAGTATAAGGTACAAAAATATATCGAATTATAAGAACTAACTTTCCTCCACAGCTTCTTTTGCGACTGTGGTGCTGGCACCCTGTCCAACCAGTGTCAACTGCAGGGCGAACCCACGCAGGATACGGACACGCTCTATGACTCGGCAGCCCCGATGGAATCACACACGCTGATGGTCAACTAAACTGGTCAATATCAGCGACTAGATCACGGTTCTTTTCTTAGCTATATCTTAAGTGTCGTTAAGGCCAAGCTCTCAACTCTCTCTCGCACATCTCACGTGTAGCTGTAAATATTCGAGAAACAAACACAAAAGCAACCAGAAAACCCAAGCAAATAATAATACAATTAATTGTATGTAAATAATAACAAATTATTCTTGCGTTCAAAATTTAACTCAATGTGCAATTTAGTTTAACACAATCACTCAAACACGCAAAGTTTCTCACTTTTTAAACTGAGCATGGAAGGGAAAACTTGTGCTATTGCTTTTTTCCCCATTTATGTCACAACGAATGAATAACTGTAGAGGAGAGGAAGAATACTTTTATTAAACAAATGCATTTGTTTGTACGACTAAATGTTGTAAATGAAAGATGAGATGGAGGAGTAAATGTGGTATCCTCTCGAGCCCAGTGAAGAACAATTTTGTAATGTAGACTAGTAGAGATTTTAAAATTACATCAATTAACATAAAGTACGATTTAAGCCAATAGATATTAAAGTTACACATACACACACACCCACACTCAGACAGAGGCGAGCGTGTCGGCCCCTGGACTAACAAGAAAACAATTCGAAGAAAGCAATTCTAAGTATTAACAACAAACTAGATTAGCGGCAGCCAACTAACCTATAATTATACAAGTTTATTAAACCCAACATAAACATACATTTACGGCACACTACTATATTGTGGCATAGCGACGTTAGTCCGTCGACATAGACTTGCCCAGTACATAGGAAAATCGAGATTGTCTCTTTTTTTTTTTGCGGCTTTATGACGTTTCAAAATGATAGTAATGAAAAAAGACAAACTCGCGCTGGACTATGTCACTTGTAATTGGCTAGTTTATGTCGGTGGACTTAAGTCGCCAATTCCCCTATATTGTATGCATTGAAGCGAGTCTAAGCGAATTCTACTGAAACAGCACACGGACAAGATACAAGATACAAAATCAAAAAGCCTTTACCAAGCGTAAAATACCAAGCAATATTTCATGTCTAAATGTTGTAGAACTTATTCGTAGCTCAAACGTAACAGAGAGAAATAATAGTAACGAGACAAACTAACAAAACAAAACGAATCGAAAGCCATGTGTCATTTTAGTTATGTAAGCTGAGAGATCAACAGAGTTTTAGTATTTCGGAGTATTCGAATTATGCAAATCATTTACATACGTATACATATATTTTAAGTCTGTAGCCACTACACTTAAGCAAACGCAAAGCCCGTAACTATGCATAGATGACATTACTCGATAACTGTGCGTGTGTTAATTAAGTACATACATATTTTGTTTGTTAATTGCCTAACCTTTATATATTTTTTATTTTATTTATACTTGTTTGCCTGTTTTTCGTCGTAGCCCTTTACTCGCTGTACGAATCAGATAACCATAAACATAAATACTGCATACTACTATATACTACGTAATATAAAATATACAACGCCGAGAGAGTGTATTGATTTACTAACCAGAATTTTTGTTTTTTGACCAGGCACACACACTCACACCTATATGCATATATATAGGACTATACTATGTAGAGATTGATTTTAATGTGTTACCTATTCAAGCTAATAACGTCGTCGTCGCCCTTTACTTGGACAAACCACTAAATATACATAATTATATATATATATATACACAAGGTATAAGCTAATAATATTTGAAATTTGAAAGAAAAGAGACCATTTTTATTGGGATAGTCCTGAGTTTCGCTTTTAATTTATGCAAATATTTTTTACATCTGACAGGTGCAAGGGTCATCAACATTCCTCTCCTTCTCCTTGAAGCGCATCAGGGTTATGATGTGCTCATGATTGGCCGCCTTGGCGTAGTCCAGAGGCGACATGCCCATTTCATCCTTGACGTACGGATTCTTGTAGTGCGGCAGCAGGTAATCCACCACCTCATGGCTGCCCAACTGGCAGGCGTAGTGCAGAGCAGTGCGTCCCGTCCGATCCGCGAGAGTCAAATCAGCCCCCGCCAACCGGAAGGACTCTAAGCGCCCAACCTTACAGCGCTCCGTAAGAGCACGTAGCATCTCCGCCTGCACCAGCGGCTGATCATTTAACTTGGCCCCACGCTGGAGCAAGGCCTGGATAACCTTATGGTTGTCCGTATCGATGGCCTCATGCAGCGGCGTCCGATTGAAGCGATCGTGCACATTGATCGGACAACCCGCCGAGATCAGATAGCACACGCAATTGAGCTTGCCTAAAAAGCAGGCAAGATGCAAGGCGCTGCGCCCGTCGCAATTGGTGTCGCACAGATTGGCTCCATACTGTTTGAGGTCGCATAGCTTCTTCACATCGCCCTGACAGACGGCGGCGGCTACCAACGCGGGATAAAAGGTGGCACACATCTGCTTCTGCTCTACACCCGTGGACATGTGCAACGTTCGCGCAACGCCCTCGACTAGGTCGATGTCATTAATCTTGGCCACCTTGTTGGTGGTCATCTCGCCGCGCAGGCTCAGCAGTAACACCTTCTTCTTGTTGGCCAGATCCCACTGGGGCTTGGACAGTACATAGGCTAGCTTGGTTAATGCGGCCTCCTCGGTCATGTCATAGCCGGGTATTATACCCACCTCTCGGAATGCTTGGCCCGTCTCAGTATTGGTCGCCACCATGCCTTCGGTACACTGCGTAATATTAAGGATAAGTACTCCCCGGAGGACTGCCTCTCTTAACTGGTCCAGTAGCTCATCTCGTTGTACAGAAAAGTTGCCTTCACCGAAGGTCTCCAGCACTACTCCCTTCATGGGTTCGCTAAGAAAGGCTTTCATCACATTTACACTTATACCCGGGTAAACTCGCAGCAGGCCGACTTCCTTTTCCAGTTCGGAGTGCACAGTAAACTTGCCGACGCTGCACGGCCGGAAAATCAGGCGACTGTCGATCTCAACTTTGACGCCCGTCCGGCCAAGCGGTGGAAAATTGGGTGAGTCAAGGGCGTTGAAGGAGTCCGCGTTGAGCTTTGTGGAGCGACAGCCACGAAGAATCTTGTTGCCGAAGAAGACTATAACCTCTGGGATGCTGTAGTTGCCTGCCAACAACATAGCATTAAGGAAGTTATCCCGACCATCAGACCGCGCCTCGAATATCGGCATTTGACCTCCGGTAACCACAACGGGTTTACTTAAGTTCTCCAGCATAAAAGCCAGGGCCGAAGCTGTGTACGCCAGGGTATCTGTGCCCTGCAGTATCACAAATCCGTCGTATGCTTTGTAGGTTTTCTAAGGACGGAAGCCATTTCAATAATATAATATATTATCTCCTATTGATTATCATTTTGATTGCTTAATAGCTAAGAAAGCTCTATCGTAAACTTACGCCAATTTCCCTGGCAATCATCTGCCACTCAGTCATCCCCATGCAGCTGGAGTCTATTAGTGGAGAGAACTCCTTTAGGTGGTACATAATGCGATATGGCGCATCTTTCACAGCCGGAAGCACTAGGAAACGATCCCCGCATTCCAGCTTGGCTATGTACTCCTTGTCGTTGCAGATGGGACAATCTTGGAAGCGACGTGCGAGCGCATTGGGCACGTTAACTAGCTCTGCTTGGACAGGTAACATTTAGTACTGGAATAAGGGTAATCTATTTATTTTCTACCCACCTCCTTGATCATTGCGCAACATGCCAATTGTCCCGCCCACGTAGATCACATGGACACGGGCTTCCCTCTTGCACTCGCACATCGCTGGTATCTTTTTGAAATTTACAACAAATTTGGAATTTTGGAACCTAATAAATATTAGGCTTGGATCAGACAGACACGACAGCGAATGTGACAGAACGATCAGTGAGTGCTTTTGAAAAGTTTTTCATCTGCCATTACTGTACAAGGAAGTTTTGAATGTTGCCGCTAAACGAAAATACCGTTGATGTCAGCCGTAGTGTGACCAAATACGCCGTAGATGTGGAAAAAGTTAGAGATGGACAATAACGGACAATCGAGCCGATAGGTAAAAAAAATTACAATTTATTTCCACTTAAATAGTCATTATATATATTTTTTCTTTTTCTCAATACATTACAAATAAAATAGATTGAAGGAGGTCATAAACCCAGCAATCATTGCGGTTCATAAATTTGAAAATAAATTAATCGCATACGCCGTGTGCTCGTGAGCAGTTCCGTGGAAATCACCCATCTCTAGTTTCAACAGCGCAGTGCAACAAATAATAAATAAATAAATACCATAGCACAAAGCATTAAACGAATAAATTGCACCCCGCAGCGTCAGGGACCGAAATCTCGAGTTATCATCGCCGTTGGCTGCTTGGCTGCTCGGCTGCCAGTGCGTCCGCCGTATCAGTCGCTGGCTGAAGCGCTGGAAGCACGGAAGCCACACAAATAGAAACGCATTAAGAGCGCTGTAGACCTCCGTCCGCTGCTGCGGACGCTCGCGACCGAGCGGGGCCACAACTACGGACTGAGATGTCCTACTTCATGCACGCGGCCAGCAGCGACCTGGTCAACCTCAATGTGGGCGGTCAGCGGTAAGACAAAGAACTAAACTACGTCGTGCATTGCAGATGATGACGTTGATGACGCATGCAATCTCCATCTCGCTTTCCGTAGCTTCTCCACGTCGCGGCAAACGCTTACGTGGATACCGGACACCTTCTTCACCGCCCTGCTCAGCGGTCGCATCTCGAGCCTGAGGGACGAGCACAACGCCATCTTTATAGACCGCGATCCGACCCTCTTCTCCATAATCCTCAACTACCTAAGGACCAAGGATATCGACATTAAGAACTGTGAAATCCGGGCCCTACGCCACGAGGCCGAGTACTATGGTATCACGCCGTTGACCAAGCGCCTGGCACTCTGCGAGGACCTCAATCACTCGTCCTGCGGTGATGTCCTCTTCTACGGCTTTCTGGCGGCCCCGTCGATGCCCTCAAACGAGGCTGTACCCGCTGCGGCCGCCGACGAGCCGCTGGCCTCCACATCAGCCAGTGCGGTGGGCGGCCGCCCTGGGTCCATGGTGCGGGTTCCGGAGCCTTCTTCGCGTTCCTCGCACTCGCGGAACTCATCGTGGGATCTGCGCCTGGGTCGCACAGGCAGCAGCGGTAATGGCTCCAACCCGCCAGCCCCCATGCTGCACTCGCGGAATCCTTCCATGGATTTCATGCGTCACTCTCGCAACTCTTCGGCAGATCTGAACAAGGCCTTTAGGAACGAGGTGGGCATGGTATTCAGTCCCACACAGAGCTCGCATTGGGTGGATCCGATGCGGGTGCAGATTATCAAGGCCCATCAGAACTGGATAGCTGTGGCCTATGCCCACTTCGTGACCTGCTACCGCGTGAAGGACTCCAACGGGTGGCAGCAAGTATTCACATCGCCGCACATCGATGCCACCATTGAGAGGATTGCCATCAACTCGAAGGTTAACACATCCACGGCGGAACCGGTGCCCAGCAAGATGGTGGCCATCTCATACGGCAGTCAGATCAGGCTGTGGAGCATCCAGGACGGCGGTCAAAAGACCGACATCGGCACATTCAACCTTAACGTGCGGGTGGAGTATCTGTTCTTTATCGGCAGCCAGTTGGTGGCCCTGTCTTCGTCCGGCAAGATCGGAGTGTGGCATGCAATGACCCAGCACTGGCAGATACAGGATCTGGTGCCGGTGCTCTCTTTCGACTCGGCGGGCTCCTTCCTGCTGCTGGGCTGCAACAACGGATCCATCTACTACATAGACATGCAGAAGTTTCCGCTGCGGATGAAGGACAACGATTTGCTGGTCACCGAGCTCTACAAGGACATTACCCTGGACCCCATCACGGCTATTTCTGTGTACCTCACCCCCAAGACTTCCAGCATCAGTGGCAATTGGATCGAGATTGCCTACGGCACAAAGTCCGGCGCAGTGCGCATCATTGTTCAGCATCCAGAGACGGCTGGCCATGGGCCTCATCTATTCGAGACCTTCTTCGTCCACCAAAGTCCCGTGACCAAAGTAATGCTGTCGGAGAAGTACCTTGTGTCTGTGTGCAACGAATATCACCATGTCCGCACCTGGAGCCTGACCCGTTTCCGTGGAATGCTATCCACCCAGCCAGGTTCCACACCGGAGGCCTCGTTTAAGATCGTTTCGCTGGAGGCCACCGACACCAGCTACAGCTATGCGGCTGGCAACGATTTCGGACCATATGGTGACTACGACGACATGATATTCGTGCAAAAGGTGGTACCCGAGACGGATCAGCTATACGTGCGACTGGCGTCCAACGGGGATCGGGTGTGCGTTATCCGGTCCGTAGATAGCTCCACCATCTCAGCTTTCTGTGTGCACGAGTGCGAAGTATCGTCACGCATGGGATCCCGGTTCATACTCACTGGTCACTGCAACGGCGCCATCCAGATGTGGGATCTGACCACAGCTTTAGCGCTGCTCTCCAAGGACGAGCCGCAGCAGAAAACTAATGGCGGACCCGACACCAATGAGCTTCTCCGCCTACTTGACCAGTGTGAAATCAGCAATTCATCATGCTCAACACCGTGTATGTCACCGTGTCTATCAGTTATGGGCAACGGCTCTGGAATGGCCTCCTCCATAGCTCGGATGAAGGCCAGCAATATAGCGTTGCTCAACCGGGAGCAACCGGTCATCGCCGCCCAGATAGCTCCGGCTGCTGTCCAAATGCAGCTTCCGCCGGCGCCTGCGCAGCAGCAGCCGCTGCAGATGGCAGCTCCGATGCCACCGGCTGGAATCCCAATAGCTGATGACAACAATGAATGAGACGTGGAAGCGGCTGCTTGGTCAGCGCTTGTCGGGCGCGTTTCATCGTTCACATTTCACAGGTGTAGCCTGATCTTCGACTACCAGTTTATATTCCTGCAGTTCGTGGTGTGCGCCCTCCTCTACGTGTGGGTATCGCGCCTCACCCGCGGACTGCCAGCAGGCCAGCAGGCATTTACCCAATCCAAATAATCTCCCAATTATGTGCTCGATGTGGTTGCAAGTGCAATGTACGTATCCATGTATGTATATCATCCCCTCTTTGTGTTGTTGTGGAACGAAAGAACCATTGGATCCTACAGTTGGTCATTTCTAAAGCAAACTCCCTTTGTTCTATGTAGTTAAAGTTATGGAAAATTAGTTAAAACAATAATGTATGTAAACCAGAGTATAAGACTTTTGCAAGCGATCTAAAATTAGAAAAACTCTAACGAGGCTGCTGCAACGGTGACAAAATCGATTAATTAATGGATTAGTTTTCGTTTTCTCGCCGGACAAAGAAAATGTTTGTCCAAAAATAAGTTCTTTGTTCTTCCTTCTCCAGTCGGCAAGCATTTCCAAGATTATTTCTTGTGATTTAGTATTGATTGATTGGAAGAGATATCTCTGCACTTAATTTGTACTCGAATTTGTCCCGATGAAGCAAGCTTCTCGCAACAATATATTGATCCGCCGGCATAGCGACATAAGTCCGCCGACATAAACTCTTCTATATAAACTCCAATGGAGATTATTTAAAAGTTACCATTCGCTTAATCTCTTGAAAGCTGCACACAGTAGCCGTTGTCGAGTTTTTGTCGTCAGACTTAAGCCGCCTTGTTGCAATCCGTAAACCATTATACATATGTATGCAATATGCAATATAAATAAACCTAATTATATATATCAGATATCAAGGGAATGTTGTTGTGAGTCATCAATAATTTATTGAACATTTTATCTTAGTTGCTTGCTTGATGGTTGAATACTTGGAAGTGAGCGTTCCATTAACATTTATCAATTACAAATACTTGGCGTGTGTTTGTGTATATATGTTATACCGGACATGTATCAGTAAAGTAAAAAAGCAGCAAAAACGCCAAAACATATAAAAATATATATATAATATACATATATATGTATAATAGGTATGTATGTCCTCATCTTCCTGACCGCCGCTCCAGCCCTTAACCAGTATTGTGCTTATTTTAGTTTAAACAAACGGAGCGTTAATTTACCTACAAAAAATAGGACGCACTGGGATACTGAGATTGAGTAATCATCATCATAGTCGAGCAGATACTTGGAGCGATTACCCACTTTCGCTCGCTCGGAAGCAATTGTCGTCGGTCATACAAATAGTTTGTACACAAAGTCAACCTAAAGCTACGCTATATATCTATATTCTAAAGGGCAAACCGATATGAAGCTGTGCACCACATGGGGTATGAGTGATGAGGGGGGAGGATAGTGTATTCCCCGATCTGCCCGTGGGGTCGGTGACCCTTTAGCAGTCGCTGAGCGAACGCAGTTCGTAACTACGATATAATATGGGAGAACGTGGGGGAGGGGTCTGTGCATCGCATGGATGATATGTGCATGAGGGTTTGCTAAGCAAAAATGAAGGGAGATCCAGCTCACTGGCCACTGTCCAATGCCCTCCTATGGACGCGGGCTATACGTGGAAGTAGTCGTCAACCATCAACTGCTCGCTGGGCGTAGATGTTGCCCCACTTAGCGGACTGCTCGCCTGCGTGTCCGACTCCTGATCCGCTTGCAGCGGCTCGTAACCAGGCTCCAACCCACTCGGGCTCGTGCTGGTCGTTGTCGTCGCTGATGTGGTCGCTGTGGTCAGATAGCATACAGATTCGTAGTTGGGATCCGTTTCGCTGCCCGTACCCGTGAGCGATTCATACTGCGAGGTCAGAGGCGTGCTGGTGGCCACCGTGGAAGAGTTTAGCGAAACGGAATTGGACGTGGAGCTGGGCGATGTGAGGGTGAGGCGACTGCTTCCGCTGCCAGGCGTTTCGGCAGCCGTTGCATTCTCCGCTATACGAGCATAGTGATCAGTCTCGGCAGCGGCCTTCGTTTCCAGGATGCTGGCATAATTGTGATTGGCATCCGCTCCAGGAATGGTGCTATAGCCAGAGGCATCAGCGGAGGTCGGTGGGCGTTTCTTCTCCAGCACCTTGGCGTAACCATCGTCCGAATGGGCGCGACTCTTAAGCACCTCGTAGTTGGGATCGTAGTCTGAGGACTTTTTTGCCTCATCCTCGCCAGCGGGTACTGGATGCAGTTGGAGCTGCTCGTAGCCCGGATCGTTGTTGGTATTGGACGGCAGCGGTGGCGGCAGCTGTGGCTGTGACTGTGGCTGGTTAGAAATTGTCTCGTAGTGCTTTGTGCTGTTGCTGATGGCAATTGCTGTCGCTATCACGGGCTGGGCAATCGCTGAAAGGGTGAAGGAAATACAAGTTCGTTACTTTATAAGCTTGACAACAGCAACGTTCACTTGGTTTGCTAAGAAGAGTTGATGGTTGAGTGTCCTGAAGGCAATACTAACCACGGCTACTTCCAAACAAAAACTTGCGAAATTTTCGCTGTCTTAGTTGAAGAAATATGGAAATTTCTCATTTTGGCATTGCAACTAAATGAGTTTTGGGAAGGCATGGCGGAGGAGAGACACAAGGAGAGACAGATAGATAGATAGACAGGCAGATTAGGCATTAGGCAGGGATCATCGACTAATCCGGGGTAGGAACCGTGAGGAGATCAAGCACTAAACCCACCCATCCTACCCCGTCAAAGTCATCACAAAGGGACGATTAAATAATAAAGTGGAATTTATGGAACTGTGAACGTACCTCCTCCTCCTGCTCCTTCTAGCTGTCGCTCCTTTTGCAACATGTTGGCCGCATAACAATCCGATTTGCGATTCTCGTGTAATGCCGCCTGGCCATCAGCAGGTATCGTCTCATAACCATGATCCTTGGCCGAGTAGCTATTGCTTCTCCCACGACTCTTCTGAGCATCTACCAGTAGAGCTGCAGCGCTATCCAGGGGACTGACGCCCAAGGCATCCTGCTGTTGCTTCCGGGTCAGTATGGGCGAGTTATTTTGCGAGGATGGGGAATTGCGCGAGAATTTGTGCTTTTTCATTACCTACATGGCGAAATTTTTAGGTATCAATTATAGCTTCATTCTTGGGAGTGTTTTTGACTTACCTTAGCGTACATGCCCTCGATATTTTTGTTGCCCTCACCTTCCTTAGAGGGACTGAGACTCTTGCTGTGCTTGCGCTGGGGGGACGCCTCTCCTACCTCCGTCTCGTGTCCATGTCCATCACCACCTCCGCCCGCCTCAATCACCGATATAACCGAGTTCCTGCCAGAAGCTAAGTTGCTAATGCTGCCGGCGTGAAGATGGTGTGACTGACCCACACTAGACTTGGGTGTCGGCGGCAGCGGCGAGTTAGCTTGACGCTTTTCCGGCTTCGGTGAGCCTAGATTGCAGACGGATGTGCTGTTGTTCGACGAGGACGAAGCCTGGCGGGAGTGCATCTGCGCCCGCAAACTGTCTACTGGAGGTGGAATGGGCATATTATGATCTGTGCCGCTGCTACTGCTAACCGGTCTGTGCAATCCGCTACTGATGCCGCTACTTCCACCGACCGTGACAACGGACGGACTGGCGATCGGAAGGCTGCTGCTATTATTGATCTCGACGGCCACCAAAATGGGATTGACCTGCATGGGCTGGATTTGTGCGTAGGTTTCGGAGCCGCTCGTGTAAATATCAGCCGCGGTGTTCGCTCCATGACGATTATTGGGATCCTCGATGGCGGCATACGTTTCATCTGGAAAGTGAGGGGCAATGTAATAAGCAATTGAGGAATGAGCAAGCAGTGACTCACCAGAATCATCGGAAACGGTGGCATAGTGAGAGTCGTTCACATCGCGTGACAACGCTGGGTTCCTGTTTGTGGGCTTGCCCGGTGGCTGTTGTGCCAGAATGTTGGCCAGTGGCTCCCTCACACTGATGCTCGTGTATCCCTCTGCGCAATAATAAATATGATTAGGAGATATGATATCATCTAAAAGGCCAGAAACTCACTTGAAGAGTCTTGCGAATCCCCGCTAAAGTGCTGGTTGGCAATCGGTGGCGTCATGTAGGGTAGATCCTGACTGGCCGAAATCATTCCTGCTATCGCGGAAGCAGCGGGTATCTCAGCCTGTACCGAACCCGAATCATTGTGCTCCCTCGACCCTTCGCTATGTTGTGAGCTGCGGTGCATGGGATCGATGCCATCGCTGGAAGACCCTGCCACTACTGCCGCCGCTGCAGCTGCTGCAGTGGAACCGTGATTGGCCGCATGAGAGGTGGACGGAGCATTCAGCTGGGCATATGGGTGCTCTGTGCCCCGCAGCTTGGCGTAGTCGTGCGGCAGACCTTTGACCCGCGAGTACGGAGAACTGACATCGTCCGCTTGGCTGATGGAACTGTGCTGCGACACGCTGGTTTGCTTCTTCAGGCTCGGCTGGGCTGTAAGCAGAAGTGGCGGATGTTTAATGACAATATATGTACATATAATTGATATTTCACTCACGACTCTGATTTCTGGCATTGCGGGCATCTAGCAGCTGCTTGTCTGCAACAGTTTCGTATAGTTCGGACCCATTATCATTGCTCTCGGCCACTGGAATGTCCGGCAAACTACGATGAGCAGCAGTGCTCGACCTGGAATTAGGGATTTGGTTACTCCCCTTGCCCACCGAAATTTCAGGCAATGTCACTCACCGCTTTTCCGAGTCCGCATTTGAAACTGTGGAGGCATTCAGCTCCGCCTGGGACTCACTGTTATTAACCAGGTTGGTGACCACTATTACCTCGTCCGGATTTTTCAGCTTGACCATGCCCTCGAGGCCCATCAAGTCATTTCTGCGTGAATGGGGAGAGAGTACATAGTTTGTCATTAATGGCACGGGTGCGTCCAACTGGAACTGGGGCGGCATTGCGGCGGTAAGGGAACTACTTTCACTCCGCTGATCTGCACAGCGCCTTCTTCGCACCAGTGACCCTAAGCGATGGGCTGCCAGGATGCAGGACTACTTACTTGGGAATGCGTTTCTTGCAGCAGAGACAAGCACCTAACATCACGATGAAAGTGAGCGTCAGACCGAGAGTCGCCAGGAGGTACGTGTACGAGTTTTGGGCCTCCAGGCGCAGCTCGGACGTCGTCGCTTCCACCATGCCCATGTCGCTGTGTGTACATATGCACTATGTACCCATTTAGAGCCTACACTGCCCACTACACATACGTATTTGTTACTTTTCGCTGGGCTAAGCTATTATTTTATTTTTTTTTATTTTTATTTTTTTTTTTTGGTAGCTGCCCTCCAAATAGAGATGGGACTTGGATGTGAAACTTATCGATAGATCGATGTTTTGGATTCGATGTCCCATCTAAAATATCGAGTCGTTATGGCTTAACCCTTGTGTACACTTTACAAATGGATAATTAAGAATTAATTAAATGTAATTTGTTCAAATGATTAGAAAACTAACCGGAATTACATGAAAAATGTATAGGGCTTTAACTATATTTACATTATTTGAGTTATAGTTTTGCATTGACGATATTACATATTCCTCTTCATTGACTAATCGTTTGTATGACTACATGTTTTAATGATTCGATTTGCATAAAATTAAAACAGAAATTCTAAAATAATAAAAAATGTATATTACTCAGAGAAAATTAAATTAATTTGAAAACAGCGAAGCTATAAATATTTTTATATTTATTACTTATTAAAGTTCTTATGACAGCTATATGGTATAGGAAGAAATTTAAAATAAAGTTAAAAACGAAATGTTAAATAATAAAAAAAAGGCCATGTCTCAAATTGGATGAAAATGTCTTTAAAAAGCAGCGGTTAGAACTTTTGTTTTAAAAATGATCGTTCCTATGGGAGCTATATGATATAGTATTCCGATCTAGCTTGTTCCGCTTTATTTACGAGAGATAATAGAAATAGGTAATAAAATTACAAATTTAGACAGCTTAAAAACTGAGGAAGAGACTATATATTTATATATCTGTTTGCAGCTTTCATTCTAACGGCTTTAATTGGACCGCTAAAAAAAAACCAAGAGCTTCCATCTAAACTTTATGAGATTTTATTTCATACAATTGATATTTGGTATCAAAAACTATAACTATGCTAAAAGCAGCAGCTTTAAAGGTTTTTGTGCCTTACGCAAAACAGTTGCACTTAATTATAATTGATCGCTTGGCACGTTTTGTGAATGCTGTAAGACTTTAGAGTTCTGTGTGCTTGAAGATTGTTCTCTCAATGTTCTCCTGCAGCTTCTCAACCTTGCGAGTTTGCTTCTTAAGCTGATCCTCCATATCCTCGAAGCGGTTGCTTTTATCCTTGTGCTTCTCTTCCTACAAAATTAAAATAACACTTTTAATATATATATTTTTACGCTCTCCGCTCGCGATTACCTTGTACTTCTCCTTATGCAAAGCATGCTCGGCATGCAGATGACGCAGCTTTAGTAGGCGACTCTCAAAATGGAACAACTCAGTCTTGATGGACGCCAGCTCCTTTTCGGTGAAGTTACTAGCCTGCGCCACTCGCCACAGACCCTGCACCTTCGGCTCAATGAAGTCCTGACTATGGGGTCCGGAGGACACAAGGCGCTCCAACCGATCGTAGTGATCCTTGATGCCTACATGATGACCGCGCAATGTTTTTAAGTCGTTTTCAAATTTATTGACATTTTGTGAATGCGTCTTGATCTCATTTTCATTGGCATCGTTCGAAATCATATTGTAGGTGTCCAGGTCCTCGGTGTTGATGGCATCTTAATTGTAGAAAGCAAAGTAATAAAGCAAGCTTCTTCTTGTATTTCCCCCAAACTCACTCTCATGCTTGTCGGTGTCCACGGTGCCAATGTTTTCCAGCAGGCTGTAGTACACATCAACCTTATCCTGGTGGTGATCGAACTCCTGCTTTAAGGATTTCAACTCCTCAGAAGTAAAGCCCGAAATCTCTGCCTTCTCCCACAGCCGATTAAGTTTCTTGTCCTTGAACAAGCTCTTGTTTTTGTGTCGCTCTTCGGGATCGTGGAATTTCTGTAATAACATTCAAACACTTAAGCGTCTGTTGATCTAACGCACAATGAGAGTACCTTAAAGGGCTTAATCTTTTCTGCATCTTGCGTCTCATCAAAGTGCTCTAGGAGATCGTAGCTGCTCATGATGCCAATCAGCTTTCGGCGCAGCTCGTCTTCCTTCAGGCCATCCTTGTCTTTGTGCTGCGAATTTAGCTGCTTCCATGCAATCTCCTCCTTGTCGTGGATTTTCAGCTCCATATACAGCGACTTCAGCTTGGGCTCCGTCAAACGCTGAAATTCATGTTAATATGTATTCAGAGATTCCCGGCAACTGCCCGCACTTACGTTCTGCGCCTTTGACCACACAAGATTCAGCTTGGCCATTCGAAAGGGTCGCTGTATGCTCTTGAAATCGGGATCGTACTTCTCTTGTCGTACTTGCTCGAATTGCTGCGGGTCGTTGGCTTCTCGGCTGTACTTCTTGCTCTGCTTCTTGTCGGCACCAACGCCCTGCGAAGCTACCAGCAGGGCAAGGGCAAACAATGCCAGTAGCGGTCCTGACTTAATCATTTTCCCGTGATCTTCAACAGGATCAAAAGCACATGCAAATTTTCGGTGCTGACCTGGCTAAACAGTTATTCACAAAAAGCCGCGCTGCCAACCTCATAGGAAGGTATGATTTCGGCCAGTGTGCCCAGCTAGGGATCACAGAATCGACGACTTATTCTTTAGTTTTCTAGATTCGGGCACACTGAGCACCCACCGCTGCATTGCCGCGCCATTCCATTAGCTCCTCTTAATATTATTTATATTTAGCTTGCAATTGTTTACTGAAAGGAGCCGAGACAATGAGGACAGAGGCAGCGGTCACTTGTTTTCTGGTGATAATTAACAGTGTGTGCTGCCAGAGCGGCGGCGGCACCGGCGAAGAGAACTGGGTGGACCCTCATCCAGCCTGGTCTGACTTTGCAATGGACTTGGATTGCAAGTGTCCAGCTGTGGAGCGGTCTCCGGCTGCCGTAGAGGATGCACTTGCCCTTACCTACTTCAGAAAGTTCGCGAATCTGCTGTTCCAACGGAAGCGTTTGCAGGTGAGATCGGCCCTCGCGGAATAACCAAGTTTGGCGACATGACGTCATGGATGCTAACATGTACATCTTTGTGTAAATAGTTCGATAAAGAGACAAATGTCTACAAGCGATCCCTGCTGTTCTCAGTGCTGCCGTCGCAGTTGGAAGAACTGGAAATCGTGCGCGATGCCCGGGATCTGGACGTGGTGCTGACCAAAATTCTGGAGAGTGCGCAGGCGGCACCATTGTTTGAAGGCAAATTTGGTTGTTCCTATGCGCACAAGGGGAACGGGGTGTTCGCCTTAATTACGGATATTTTCAAGGACTTTGTGGCACTGGCGAAAATTTCCGAGGTACCTGTTGCGCCTTCTATGGAAACTTGACACTTTAGATAACGGACTGCCTTTCATGTTATTCCCAGGTGCAGTTTCTGCTTTTTGTCGCGTTTTCTATTACACTCGGATACATTGTGCGCAGGCGCTACCGTTATGGGATTATTACAATTTTCCTTGGAGGTGTTTTTCTGTTCGGATATCTGCACACCTATTTGGAATGCAACAGAGTAGGTTACTTCAGGCTGTAATCAAACCACCCTTTTCAACCGTATTATTTATTTACAGAAACTAGAAGTTGACGCCATGCTTGAGGTTATTGATACTAACCAGGAAACAGGGAGCTATGCGGAAATGTCTTGGTTTTCTCGATTGAAAAACTATGTAAGCAGAGCATCCCCAGGTGATAAACAAAAGGAGATGATTAGGTGGGTAGGCGATCTTAAGATCGCAAGTATCCTCTTTATACAATTTGTTTTTGTTTGTTTTTTGTTTCTTTTAGAAAATCTTCAAAGCTCAATCTTCCATACTGCCGGCCAGACGAAGTGTTCCTTATGTATGCAAATGACTTGTTCCTTAAGCAGTTGGAAGTCTTGTTGGAAAGAGTATCGCATACCATGACAAAACTTACTAGTAAGTCTCAAGACGCAGGGCAACCTTCCAAACATTTTAATAAGCCAACTGGGTTTGTCACAAATTATGCTTTCTGAAAGTAGCGTTGGATATAAAGTGCTTTTTAATAATGGTCTAAAAGTGCAATACAGTGACAGTGACTCCAGCATAACGAATTGCCTAGGGAAATTACTATTGGCACTCTATAAAATTGTCCGTATAAGGGGTTCTCCTTAAATGGTTACAAAGGGTCGGTAGACATCGTCAAAAGATACAAAACTTATCTAAGTCCCTTTTTTGTTTAACAACTTAAGGAAAATTTAACCTTAGTAGTGAATTAGCGTTTTAATATCGAACTATTTTGTATCCGGCAGATGGATTGTCATTCCCCTATAACCTG